>NC_072737.1:31166578-31252055 GCF_026930045.1 Uloborus diversus | reverse complement strand
AAAAAAGGAGAAAATTAGTATTTAGCAATGTTAGCAATGATTAAAAAAAAAAACCCTCTGAAATGTATTGCTATTATACAGAAAATTTGTCACAGCAATGCAGTAGAACATAGCAAAATTTTATAGATTAATGTTTGTTATATAGAGAGCTCTGGAAGAGGGCAAATCCCTTCCCCCCCCCCTTTTTTTTTTGAAACATTATGCTTGTTTTGGTTGAATTGTTGTTTTGTTGTTATACATACAGTCGGACCTCCATATTTCGAAGTAGCAAATTGCCGGAAAAAAATTCAATATATGGAAATTTCGATATATAGAAAAAATCTTATTTTATCCTAAAAATCTCCTAAAACATTAAAATTAAAGCTAATTTTCGCGTATGAAACCTAGTTTCTAATTCATACGAGCATTAAATGAAAGTTAATAATTAAAAAAATAACAGAAATTTTATACATTTTTTCGCCTTCATACATTTTTATTCTTGGGCGATTCAACTTGATCCGCAACATTAGGGGATTTTCGTTTTGAGAATGTAATCGAGAGAAAAGTAAAAAATCAATCAACTTAACTTGAATGATTTTCACTGAAGCTAAAAAGACTAGGAATGATGATCAATAGGCAATAGGGATAACTTGAAACTGATTTTACTATATTACTGGTTGCAACTAAGATATTTGAAATAAGCTTGATGGAATTTAAGAACTCCAGAACGAAACAAAGACCTATCTACACACCCCTCAACCCCAGATTCCTTATGAGTTTCGTAGCAACCTTACTAAACATAATTTTCTCCATTAACCTTTATTTTTCGAGTGATAAACAGTCTAAAGCAGTGGTTGGAAGTAGCGCGCTACAAGTAGCAACGCTACTGTAGTAGCTACATTTTTGAGTAGTTTGTAGTGTAGCGCACTACTTTTTTAAAAACGTAGTGTAGTGAGTAGTTAACTACAAAAAAATGGTAGTTTGTAGCGATTTCTGGAAACTACTTTTAAATAAACTGAAAACAAAAAAAAGGTTCAAACGAATTTGATTGGCTCAAATTTTACACAAGTACATCAGCGGATGCAATGAGAAATAAGACTCATAAAAATACGAGGCATTTCATTTTGACGCCATACATTCTATCTGTTTGACGCCATTAGTTTGTTTGCCGTAGTAATTTTCATATTTCACCAATATTCATATTGCAAAAAGCACTTATTTTCGCGAAAATAAAGATATCGGTGATTTCGCGAGTTGAAAATTTGGTAAATTGTATATGAACTGACCGAAGATTAAAAAACAAAAATATTTTAGCGAGGCTTAAATTTTTGACAGTATTCACCAAATAAAAAGAAGCTACTTAAAATGTTATAGAAAAGAATGAAATTGAACTGTTCTGGAGGACTTACAATAAATACGAGCATTACAGTGTGTGAGAGTATGAAAACGGACATTTTTCTTAATGTCTTCTGATGAGCTAATTTATCAATCTCTTTTGTTCAATTCTCTTACGGTGTGTGTGTGTATCAGAACCCCCCCCCCAAAAAAAAAAAAATCGAAAAATGATTTTTCAAGTCGCACACTCTTTTATATTTTATCCTTTTACATCCAAAAAAAACCATATAATTTGAATAACGGCAGCAAGTGCCGATTATGTCTGAAAGTGTGAATCAGCACTTGTGTAATGCTAGGCCAAATTGAAATAAAATGTTTCTTTAGAAACTCAAAATTTCTGTTGATAAAACGTTGCTCCTATACCCACATATGCACCACAAAAACATTTATTCAAATTAAAAACCATTTAGATATCCCACACGTGTCTAACATTTATAATTTTCTTCAAAAAATTAAGTTTTTGATACATATTTTCAGAAATGTAAGATTTTACGAAATTATCAAGCGAAAAAATATAAACAGTAAAGTAGAAAAGTAGGTAATTAGCGTTAAATAGAAATGTTTGTTTTCCTGCAATTTTTAAGTCTCCCACATAGTACTCAAAGATCTGGTTTTTTTCCAGGTTGAGTTAAATTTTTCATTTAAAATATATTATTATTTTATTATTCGTTTGTAATTGTTGATCTGTAAATGTGTTCGGTATTAGTTTTTGAACTTGATATTCTATTTAAATTTATATGTAATTTTAAAAAGATTTGGTCTAGCATGCAAGTACTGTTTTACACTTTCAGGTGCAAGTCGGCACGGGTTGCCCTTGTGCAAATTATATGAAATTTTTTTTCACGATTGTTTTGACACAAGAGGAAAATTACAAGAGTGTATGCGACTTGAAAAATTGACTTTCATTTTTCGAGGGACAACCTATTGTGTATGCTTTTTATTTGCTTATTTTTTGGAAAGTAGCGAAGTAGCGACTACATTTCAAAAGTAGTTTGTAGTTACTACATTTTGAAAAAAGTAGTTGTAGCTGTAGTTAACTACATTTGTAACGAAGTAGTTGTAGTTGTAGTTCGCTACAAAAAAAATGTAGTTTTTCCAACCACTGGTCTAAAGTGTAAAAAAACCTACTAATGTCTAAAAAAAATCGATATATAGAGAGTTTTTCGATATCTAGAAACAATTTTTCTACGTAACGAACAAAGAAATTTATTGAGATTTTGATATATAGAAAATTTTGATATGTGGAAGTTCGATATATGGAGGTTCGACTGTAATTATCTTGAAGGCATAAGAACCATAAACATTGGCAGAACACCAGCCATGTCTTAACATAGCTGAATTCTACATCCGCACAGATCCACAAAACTAGAGAGCATTTAGGAGGGAGCTGAAGGAGCCCAGGTCCCTCCAAAAGAAGTTTAAAGCGACCCATTTTGAAAAAAAGATTTTAATGTTTTCAAACTTAAATTTGGAAATTTTTCATCATATTTGAAGTGGGCCAATCCCAAAATAAATTTCTATCTACGCTGTTGCTGCAAAACATGCCTCTATTTCCAAAAGTACACAAAACATGTGAGACATGCAGCAAAATTCAGCAGTGTTATGTCATAAATGAAAGTTGTGAATGTTTTTTGTCTCTCCGGTAAAACTTTAAAAAGTGGCTTGAGCTGGTTTTGCAAGAAACACCTCAAATAATGGCAATTCATCAAATCTAATTTCTTGTGAAGAGGACATGGAAGGACTTTATTTCTTTTACTAAAAACTCACGTTCATTCAATATTATGATTGTTCTAGCTTGTGGCACTTGAAGTCTGTTCACTGTGATTTGTATATCATTTTGGCTTATTTATGATGGGAAAACAAATAAAGTGTTAAGTAAGAATTTTATACATGTAACTCAACAGGCATATATCTATTGACTTAAAAAAAAAAAAAGAAGAAGCTGGAAATTAAGGATATATCAGTTAAAAAACTCCAGAATTCTGAGGTAGCTACGGAAAAGTTATTTTCACTTGCAAGTTTCTTAAAAATGGAAGTATTATTTGAGATATAAATACAGTCATAAAAATATTAAAAGTAATAATTTTAAAACTTTCGAGTCTACATTATTAGTAAAAGTAATAATTTTAAAACTTTGAGTGTTTCACACTCAATTTTTAGTGATTATTAGTGATATTACATAAAGTATAGACTTTTGAGCTTAAAAAAATCTAGATTATTGTTTAAAAGTTTTTACTTCTATTTTTCTTAAAAATATATTTTCATGATGTATATTGTATACGCAATACAAACATTGGTTGAAATAGAAATCCTTCGTTTAAATTCAAGAATGGAACAAAAGCTGAAAAATGGACAAACACAATACAATGCAGTACAAATTGCAGTGGAAATGAAGTTCGATCAGCTGTAATCTTTTGAAAAATTGAAATTAGCTTTGCAACTTTGCTGTTTTAATTACAATTTACAAAATAAATTGGCTTCAAAACATGTCTTCTCTAGGTGATTCATCCCAAACTCCATGGTGAGTTCCCCTAAATATTTTTTTCCCTCAACTACAGCACTGAACATAGTATATTTGTAGTTGAGTCAAAAAAAAAAAAAAAAAGAGGCAATGAGAAGCAAAGGGATGTAAGTGGACATTTTCAAGTTTTGAGTAAAATGCATTTAAAGATAACATCCTAGGTAGGCTTTCATTGAAATTTTGTTTCTAAATTATGCTGTATAGCAGCAACTATCAGGGCTACTAGTACCATCTATTGCCCCAAGACAGAGGAGAGGTCACCTACCATGTGTACTGGTTATCTCCAATTTTTTTATTTTGCCACTTACATCCCTTTGCATCTCACTGCCTCATATAATAAAGAAGAAAAAGCTCTATAAAGGCTCATTACCTTCATTATAGAATTACGTCTTTGATTAACAATTTCCTCAGGCACAGAATTGTTGGATGAAGTTCTTTTCTTGCTCCCATCACTATTCCTTTTACTTAATCTTTCTTTTAATCTAGAGGGCATAGAATGCTGATTTTTCCGTTTTTTATACTCATTTATTAAGCCGTCTACAGTTTGTTTATTAGCTATTGTATAAATCTTATCTTTGCATTCTTCTTCATTACCCATGTATGTATCTTCCGAGTCTGAACTGTCATAACATGGCTCCGATTTGTCTTTATTTACTGTAGTTTGAGAATCATTGGGTTTTGTAGGAAATATAAAATCACTTAGTTCATCTGCAGGAGCGGCAAGAAAAAATATTGGTTGATCACTCATTCGATCAACAATAGAAGAAAGCCCATCTTTATCAATGGTATATTCAGTGTATGTTTCACAAACTTCTTTAAATTTGTCTCTCAATAGTAAGAAAACATTTAAAATCTTTTCCGGACAACTCTCTGATTCTTTGCTGTTGTTATCAAAATTCTGATTAGAGATTTCAGGGGTAGCTAGACAACTGATTTCACCTAATTATAAAAAATCAATGATTTGTTTTAAAAATGTTATGTAATAAAATTTCAAACATTTCATATGGTACTCAAAAAGCATTTAATTTACATCAATTAGTTAGAAAACTAGCTAATTATATTTAAACGATAATTTTACGATCATATTCCAGTAAAGAGTAATCCAACATAAATGATTTGTTTTTTGGTTGTTCGGCACATTCAAGTGAACAAACAGTGAATTGTATGACAGGATATATAAGTGAAACAGTCAGAACTGGATTTTGGTATCACACAACTTTTCTTAAACAAAAGATTTACATAAGACTCTCCTTGAAAATGAGAGATACATAACTTTCACGAACACTATTTCAATTAACTTAATACAAACATTATTAATGATGGTATTCTTACTCAGATAAGCAATTAAAAATATTTTAGTTGCTTATTGCATGGAGCATTTTCAATACACAAACAAACAAAAGCTATGCAGTAGCTCGTTTCATGGAGTACACAAATGTAGACTTTTCCTCTCGGTCTCATCAACTCTAACACTCCTTTTTAAGAGTTTTTGATATCACATCCAGAAAGCTGAAAATAAAGCTTTAAAAATATACCACCAGATGACAAAATCTAATTAATCATAGTTACTTGCATTTCTGAAATGATTAGCTATTTTATCTAATTCTTCAAATGGCAGTAAAGCAGTGTGAGTGAAGAACTAAGTAGACTTCACCCCTCAAAAAACTTAATTTGACAAGTTTCAACAATAAAATTTGAAGAATTGCAGGCTACCAAGGAACTGTGTATTGGCTCATTTTATTTAGACCTCTGGTTCACATGTTAAATCCTTAAATCATCAGCCCTTAAAATACCAATTTCAAAAAAAAAAAAAAACTGTCAGCCTTCTATAAATAACAGATGTGAAAAATCAAATTTATTCCACATTAAGCATTAAAAAATTATAATAATTTTTAATGCAATCAGTCAAAACAGAGATTGTTGCAAAATCTAATTTAGCAAGTAATTTTGAAACTCATTAATATATATATTTGCACAACATTTTTTAATCATTATGCAAATGATTTTGATTTAACACACTTTTGGAGTGTTGATAATTCAATAAAGAAATTCTATCTGTGCATTTGAGAGTTTAGATCCCTATTGTCAGGATGCAGGCAACATAATTTGAAGAGGATTTTACCATACATGAAATACACCGCCAGCTCAGTCATTCCAGTCGAGGACAGCAGTTTCTGCTTACTAGCACTCATGGTGGTGGGTTTTCCACCTATAGTTCAGTCACTTCCTATGCCGGGTTGATGAGTGCTAATAAGAACAAAACTGCAGTCCTCGGCTGGAATGACTGAGCTGGTGGTGTATTTCATGTATTTCTGCTTTAGCCCTGGCTATAGGGTGCTAACTAACTGAAAATAGGATTTTACCATGCAAAAAGTCAATAAAGTGGCATTTGTTTTTCTGTGAGCTTTTAAATTTCCTAATCAAGCAAGGTTTGGAATAAAACGTATCTAAATAATTGTTACACTGTAGTACAAGCTAAAAAAGTAAAATACAAAGCTTTAAGATAAAATTTCTAAAAATATTTTAATTTAAAAAAATGAGATGACGTTTTTTAAAAACATGACTAAAACATTACGCATGGATGAATATATAGCAGTGTTTTGATTAACGTGAAGACAAGAAAATTCATCTCAAAATTTTTTTAACAAAAACAAAGTGTTGGTTTATGGCAACTAATTAAAGAACAACAGTTATTCCAAGAAATTATTTTAAAGGAATATGACAAAAGAAAAAATAAGCAAATATAGATCTCAATATTTCAAACCTTTCACAATAAACTGTTTGTTAAAACAATACAAAAACTTGAACTACTAGGAGTTAAGCAAAATAAAACAAGATTACAGTCACATGAAAGTTTTGAACAATTGAATCAGCACCGCCACATGCAAAAAAAAAAAAAAGCAAACTAACTTACCTTGATATTCCTTTGTGGAATTAGAGCTAATACAATTCTTCACATAATCTAAGTTAATGCAGGCAGAAGAAATGCACAACTCAAATAAAACTACCATATGTATGGACCAACTGACACCAGCTTGTTTATATAAATTTGCAGCAACATTTGTCTGAGCAACTTTTTGCACAAGAAACTTTAACCCAGGCCTTGTATCAAAAGCACACGCTGTTTCATATGAGTCTTCTAAGCATTTGAATAAAATTTCTAACTGGTCTGAAGAAAATTTGGACAGGAAACCTAAAATTAATCAAAACATACAATGTAAAGAATAGTAGAAATCAAGTTTTTGCATTACATTTTGCATTTTATGTACAGTTTTGAAAGGTAATATAACTCACAAAATGTAATACACCCCATCATGCATGTCCTATTATGAATTAGGTATAAAAATAATTAAAAAGTACCTAATTCTATGATACACTAATTGAAACTCATTTGAATCATACAAAAAAGTGTAACAATGGTTCTTACATCCCAAACTTTTGTTTTGTTTCAAAACACAAAAAGTAACAGAAAGCATAAAATATTGTCAAACAAAAAATACATAATTTGATGAAACTTCATGAATAAACAGCTTATAATTTTAAAACATCTATTTAATTTTGTGACTGTTTACTTGAAGTACACACTTGCATCTCAGGTGTAAAAATAATTGCACAAATTCAACAAATATATTAGGTTAAGCAATAAAGTGAACTCGTAATAACTTGGAGCCTCTTGACTTAAATATTCCTTTATCTCAAAGTTTTCATTGAATTTCAAACTTTTGAGAAGATTATGGGATCTTCCAATAACTCGAAGGTTTTAGCCGGTCCCCTGGTACTTAAGAGTTATCAAGAGTTTACTGTAGAAAATACATAATTAAAGTTTTCTTAAAGACATTACTTACAAATTTGGGAAAACTCTGAAGCATTCATCTGTCATTAGAAAAGAATCTTAACAGTAGCAGAGACTATGGACAGTGAAGAATTGATAACATTAAATTATTCTTGGATAGTCTTAGATTTAAAAGTTTTATGGTATAGATAAACTGTTATTTGTAAAAACAGTTTTGTGATGAGTCATCACACACCTTGACAATAAACAATTACTGAAAGTAATTTTACATAAATTTAGGTTTTCATACCAGGTTTTTTTACTTCATTTGGTAAATCTAAGCTTTTTTCTGATGGTAGTAGGGTCATCAATGTAGGCAGCATATATTTTGTTCCCTGTAGGAGCATTGAACCTAATGTTTGTAATAGAATTTGATGAGACAGCAGCCCAACAACCAAACTGCAGAATGGGACACTTAAAGATAGAAAGGAAAAAAAAAAATAAGCATTAATATAATTTTTATAATAAATAAGAAAAATAATCATTCAATAAAAAAGCAAAATAAGTTCAGAAACCAATATTGTATCTATTTTCAAATTTTGATATAAAATTGAGGAAGTAATTCTAAATCCTGAACAATTATTGTTTTGAAAAAACTTAAACTTAAATATTCAGTCTATTTATGGAATTGAATCCTTTTCCTAAGCTGTCAACACTTACATGAGCAATTTGGCTCCAAACAACCTCAATGCTGTTCAGAACAAGTTGGGTAAGTTTTTGGTTCAAGAATGTTAGGAAAATGCCTATTTGAATAAATTTCTCGACAGTTGTAACACAAATAAATTAAATTCCACAATAAAATGAGAGAAGACCTTCTGAAAAATTTAGTCGAATGTTTCTAAAAACTGCCTGGGTGTCTTGAAGACCAACGTTTTTTAAAAGCTATAAAAATATTTAATTTTCCTTTTTAAAATGGTACTAAAATTACATATATGTGAATTGACAAATAAAGAACAAAATAGTTTTAAGTCTCTAACCGAATAACTGATGAGTCTGGATCATCTTGCTGATGATTAGGAGGAAAAAGCAAAAATGTATATGTCCGTTCATCATCTTCTTTGCACACTGATCCACTGCTTTGGATGGAGCTTTGCTGACAATCCAAAAGAAAAACCTGCAAATACAAAGAATAACTATTTCTCAAACTATATAAATAAAACAGGAAATTTGTGTGTATGTATAAATGTTTCATAATATCTAATACAAATTGTTAACTAAATAAATTCATAAATCTTAAAAATATAGGCAAGGAAATTTAATAAATTTAAAAATGAGAAAATAAATATATAATACTAGCAAAAATACTCAGCATTGCCTGAGTCAGTAATAATTAGGAGAAACAATCGTTACTTGCATTTGTTTTCTGTGTTTTAAGTGACAGAATTCAAAACACACCTTTTTGACGAGATTAAAAATCAAACTTCTTCCTTACTCATAAAACTAAGATAGCAATAAGTATAAAAAACAAAATAGCATTGATTTAGAAACGAAAGCACAACATTTAAGCATATACAAATTTGAAGAATTTCCAAAATATGAAATTAATCTTCATGTGTTTAAAAAAAATTATCTTAGTAGTAAAAAATTAGTAGTCGAAAACCTTTTCTGCATAGCTATTGAAGTACGAAGTGCTTAAAAAAAGGTAGCCGGGCGCCTGTTATCCACTTATATTTGCTTTAGTTATTTTGGGAAATTTCAATCATTGTGGGCTCTTGGTGCAATTTTATTAAATTTGCGGGAATCGTTTTGGAATAACTTCGATAATGCTCCCCCTCCTTTCCTTACTTTGTAAAACAATATGATACTAATTTATGTTACAGAGATATTGTCGCTACATGTTGAGATACTTTTGGTTACCATAAAATGGCGTTAAACAGTTTCATCCGAAATGTTTCCAAAATAAGTAGTAAAATTTGGCGATTGCTTGAAATTGTGCAAAAAGAAAAATTAATGGAGGTTTTTGTGCTGTTTATGAATTTGCCTAATTTAGTTGCTGGATTAATTTATACAGTAAAAAAAAAAGTTTTTTTTTAAGATTCTTTGATTGGCAATATTTTGTTTACATGGTGAAAGCTAAGAAACATTATTATGTAGTCTATGGCTTCAGAAACAGCGACAGTTGAAAAAACTGCCATATGCATCAGCTACTGAAATCTTTCTGCAAAAATTTTAGTGATATTTGTGCTGGTTGATTGGGTAATGAGTAAGTGCCCAATCAGCATTAATAATAATTTAAAAAAAACATTAATTACACTAAAGTTCCGTTTAAACGGAAAATGATCAGTCAAATCTATTTATCATTAGCCAATCTTGTGGGAAAACGTTACTTGAAGATTTGACTTGAGAAAAGCCTTGAACAGTCAGAGGCAAAAAGCAAAAATATTCAATATTACAACAATTCTAGCTATCAACTGGGAGTTGAGATGATACACTAAATAATGAATTGGGTGGACAAAAGTCTTCGAACATGGAACTAAAAAGCTCATAATTACTTTTTTATACAACTTAGAGCTTTCTAATAGATGTCATCTTCAGCAGAAAAATTTGCGCTTTCGATGGACACATAATGTTAATATGTGCATGTGTTTTTCCGACCCCATATTGGGGCATTTATGCGAAAATTGAGACTAAAATTGGAATAAAAAAGGAACTATCAATCAGATTTTTTTCAAACTCGTCTATAAACCTTCCCAGTACCAAAATGAACAGATGGTGAAAGTTTCAGCCAAATCTGCCGGGTAGTTTCTGAGATCTTAGGAAACAAACTAACCAACAAATTTATCAACATCCATTTTTACTTTCTTCTATATCTAATATATAGAAGAAAGTATTGGATTTGTGCAAATTTTCAAATTTCGAATTTTGGCGGATTTGAATGTTTTGAGGTGTGCCGAGTCCATTTCCACCATTTTTGGAAAATGTCTGTCTGTCTGTGTGTGTGTCACGTCTTTGTGTGAGCAGTTTTTTGTGACCGCTCTACAGCAAAAACTACCGCATAAAATCGAGCGAAATTTGGTACACATATGGGCCGCTATGTGAACTTGTGCCCATTGGTTTTTGGCGCGAATTCCTCCAAGGGGGTGGAGCAATGGGACGTTTTTTGAGTTATAAGTGCCTGCTATTCCCCAGCATGTAACTGGCGGAATCAAATAAAATTTGGTCCATATGTGCCCCTAATAGGTACAGGTGCTGATTCAATTTTGGTGTCAATAGCTCAAACGGGGGTTGAGCTATAGAACATTTTTTGTTGTCAATTGTGACTGCTGTATCTCAAGAAATAATGAACGGAATCAAACAAAAATGTATCAACAAGTAGCCCCTAGAGGGTACAAGAGCCGATTCTATTTTGGTGTCAATAGCTAAAAAGGGGGTGGTGCAATCGAACGTTCTTTTTTTTCATTGTAAGTGCCATATCTCTAGAAGTAATGCTACGTTCTGGATGAAATTTGGAATAAATGAATCCATTTGTAAATAGACGTTGGTTCAATTTTGGTGCCTAGCGCTCCATTGGGGGCTGATTTTTTTTTTTTTTTTTGTGTAAATAAAATAGCTTTATAAATGCAACAATTAGAAAGATAAATTGTAATAGACTGTCGTCTGCATATTTTGCGTGATTTTAACTGTTGGAAAATAACCAGAAAATCGCGATGATTTAAAATTTTTAACTGTTGACATCTTGTGTTTGTTAACAAATAAATGTTTGTAATTATTTTAAGCAAGGCTTTTAAAATAATTTTTAATTTTCATTCTTTGCTTTGCTTTTGAGATAAATGGGGAATTGGGATGGTCGTCAAGTTTTGGCGTGTTTAATTTTGTTTTTATTGGGCATATTGCTTTCTCGTCAAGCATGGAGAGGGATCAGAATTATAAGAAAAATATAGAAGAAAGTTTCGTGATGGCCACAACATACTAGTTGTATATATAGATATATGTGTGTATGTTCTCTATACAAATCTACAGTTTACCTGTATGTCGGATCTCGACCAAATTTGGCAGGGAGGTACTCGGGCACCCGAGAAAAAACGTAGGGGGGTTTTCAAACACCAAAAAAAGTACCAAACCGTTTGAATTTTAATTTTAGGGCCCGAAAATGGCATTAAACAGCTCTTTCTACCTGAAATAGTTATTCGATTTTCTTGATTCAGGTCCCCTTCGAAAGCCCACGAAAAACTCCATGAAATTGTTTTTCTTCCTTCAAATAATAAAAAAAAAACAAGGCTGCAAAATCACCGGGATAAAAGTTAAACACATTTTTAAGCCTAATATGAAAAAGCATTTTTATATCGGAAATTAAATTATTGTTTGCATGATCTCATTTTTAACTAGCATGAATAAAACCATTCAGAATGTTGCTACTTTTATTTTCCCAAATGTGACCAATTAAAATTTTATTTTTGTTTTGAGGTAAAAAATTTCTTTCTTTGATTATTATTTGGCGTTTTATCTTCTTTCTTTCTTTCTTTTTTTTTCTTTTTTTTTTTTGTACTGCCAGCAGAAACTAATCAGGAAAGTTGTGTTTAATTTGTTCGGGAGTTTTTGATTTGCGTTTTCTTTCTCTAAGCATGATTATTTTGACCGGAAATTTTACAGTATTTTTTTTTTCTTTCTCCAATTGAAGTCTGGTTGTTGAACACTCATCACTCGACATAATTTTTATTTTAGAGGTAGACTGTGCAAAGACGGGCGATGCAGCTAGTGATTAAATAAAACTCATCAAATAAATAGAACTTCTTAAGCCTTACCTGGTGTGAAATTTGTCTCAATCTTTCAGATTCTTGAACAGTGGTGTCTCTCCGAGCAGCAACTTTCACCTCACCAATATCCCCATAAAAATTATCCGAATCTGAATGAAAACTAGCCATTAACTGCTTAATATCATGAAGACTAACACTGCAACATCTTTTTAAATTTATGCAAATGATGTTCCATATTTCAGGTGTAAAATACTTCCCAGCACTCATTATCATGTGCCTGCAATAATAATGACAAAAATTAATATTATAAGAATAATACTAAAAACAGCATATTTTTAAATTTTAAAACATTTTTCAATTAAAATAAACAAACACAAAAACCTTTTCAAAAAAAGTATATATAGGAATCCATGCATAAGTAATCAAATCTTGTAACTAATGAATTAAGCCAATAAAAACATGCATCAGCACTCAAGTAGATAAACCAGTGAAAACCAGAATTGGAAAGAAATAAAAGTTTGGATTTGAAAAAACACATTATTGAAATTAAATATTTATTTTGGGTATTTTCATTAAATTACCTTATATTTATGTTTCTAAAAATATATTAAAATTATCATATTGCCGCCTCAGAGCAACAGTAGAATATTTTAGTGTTATTTCTTTGAATAGATGTCTTAGTGTTGCTCTGAGGCGACCATATGTGTGTAATGAATTTCGGATTGAAAAAAAGTCATACTGTTAGTTTTACATGAAGAAATGACAAGAGGCTGAATCAACATTGATCAAGTGCTAAGTTGAAATCTGGAAAAAGTTCTGTTAAACATAGCAAACAAGTGATTTCAAATGCTCAAGTTATTTTGAACTGTAAAAAATTATTGTATAGTGATTGTAAACTACTATAAATTGCTGTAGTATATTTTTAGTAAATGCTTATATGCCTCAGTGTGTGTTTAATGAATTTGAGACTGATAAAAGACTTGCTGTTAACTTTACATGAAGAAATGACAAGTTGCAGAATTAACATTGATCAAGTGCTTAGTGGAAATTCAGAATAAGTTCTGTTAAATGTAGTAAAAAAGTTATTTCAAATGCACAAGTCATTTTGGACTGCAAAAAAGCATTACGCAATGATTGTAAACAAAGGTAAATTGCTGTAGTTACTGTCTGTTCTCAAACTCCACAACTCGCAGCCACGAGTGGTTCGATTTGAAAAAGGAGTGATGGGTTAAGGAGGTGCGCCTCCTGATGTCTGCTTTGAACGAAAAACTACTTTTTTTAAAAAAAAGTTTTGGTTCGCATTTTTAGTTTTACTATGAATTTGAGCAGAAATAGTTTGGGTTCTGTTATCTGCGTAAATGCGAAGTGAACTTGAGATAAATAAATACCTTTGTGCTGAACAGTAAAGTAAGAAAAACAACGTTAAAAAAAGTACAAATTTGCCAATAACAGCAAAATGTTATTGGCAAATTTGGTGTTGGTTGCTGTTATTGGCAAATTTGTGCTTTTTTTAACGTTGTTTTTCTTACTTTAAAGTGAACTTGGTCTGCGTAAACATTTCTTTTTATTCCCTTTTCCGGTGCGTCTCAGAGAATATCCGAAAGTCTTTTTTATTAGGTTTCAACGCTTTATATGGCTAGTTCCAGTAAAAATAAAACTTTTTGTAGCGGCACCAAGAAGATTTTATACAATGTTATTCGGTTTTGTGATGAAGAAGCTGAAAACGAGCAATTAAGTGTTCAAATTATTAATCCCAAAAAACAAGACAGTAAAATTGCCGGAGTTTCGATCAGTACTAACAAAAAGATTCGCCGTGAAACAAAAGATGAATCAAATCCGGACTTTTATTCTCCCAAGAAAAGAGTGAAAAAGGATGTTTTTGAATGAACAGATATTGATGAGTTTGACTGCAGCATAATTCGTCGAACTATTCATGACTTTTATGTGAAAGAGAAAAATATCCCATCATTGAATAAGTTGTTTCCTGTTTTAAAAGAAAAGATACATTTCCCTTGGAATAAAGAAACTTTGCACCAAATTCTTCATGAAATTGGGTTCAAGTGGAAGAGATGTCAGAATAAAAGAAAAGTACTGTTGGAACGCGAGGATATTATTTTCAAAAGAATCCAATACTTAAGGAACATTAAAAGATTCCGTATCGAAGGCAGACCTTTAATTTATATTTATGAAACCTGGGTCGATGGTAATTTGACTTTTAGTGAATGTTGGCAATCGGAGGAAGTGGATGGCGTACCGCAAACAGGAAATGCTGCACGTTGTATCATGGTGCTTTGGGCCAGGGGCTCTATGGGATTTTTGCCGAATTCAAATATCTTTGAAAAATGGGCAAGAGAAAAAATTATTCCAAATTTGCCATTAAATGAAGTTATTATTTTTGACAATGCACTATATCACGCTGCAAATTGAGAAGTGTCCCAACTCCAGTAGCCACAATAGGGAAATTTTGGATTGGCTCATTGCAAAATCCATTATTCATTCTCCTGATGCCTTGAAAGTGGAGTTGTTAGAGCTTGTAAAATTAAATGCTCCTAAGCATAAAACATATCTAGGGTGCTCGGGCAAAAGAGTATAAGTCAAAAATACTGAATACTTTTCCCCCTTTGAAATACTTTTTCCCTTTAGTAAAAATGACTTACCTGCTTTATACTATATTGCTTTCACAAAGAATTAAAACGAATTGACATTTACTATCTGAACCGCAATGAAAGATAAGGTCCATATAGTATAAATATGAAATAACCTGATTTTACTCAATTTTTGACTTATACTCTTTTTTCCGAGCACTCTAGATATAAGCAGGGCTCATAGCAAGTGGGAAAAAATATATAGGAGTTTAAAAGGAAAAATATAGAAGTTTGATAGCAAAATATATAGGAGTTTAAAAGGAAAAATATAGGAGTTTTGTAGAAAAATATATAGGAATTTTGAAAAAGTATAGCATCTAATATGTTTGTAACACTATAAAAAAAGAGAGCGCCAGTATCAATACGATTCTATTTTGTAAGAGTCACAGATGTGAGAGCAAATGAATTTTTGTACCCACCGTCGCTAAAATGAATCATGTTTGTTTAAGACAATTTTAATTCAATTAAGAAAAATTGTGCATGCGTGCATGTTTTTCTTTTTCTTTTAAACATGGAATTCTACATACAATTTCAGAGAACTTAATTAAATTTTTGGTCAAACAAGAAATCATTAGAAGTATATCTCGCACCCAAAATATCCATTCTCTGATTATTTTAAGAATTTAATCACAAAACAGCATGGAAAAGCAATTACAAAATTTAGATTTTAACTCACATGCTTCGAAAAATGCATCTCTTATTGATTGCTAAAACTAGGTAATAATTAATGTAGACATTCTTTTTTCAATGTCATCAATCTACGCGTAGTCCTTGGTATTGGTACCTCATCATTTCAATGCTAACACTAACGATGAAAAGTCCCGTCGCCTCCATGTCTCGAGACAATCGTTACAAAAAGGATGCAATGTTCTGCCTCCCATATGTTTCACTATCTAAAAAAAAAACTTAATTTACTTAACAAAATCAAAGAAAAAAGACTTCTAATGCATCGCGTTTCGTCGGAGAGAGAGAAAAATGGTCAGTCTCATAAGCTTGATTCATTTAAGCGGTATGTTTGATTCAAATATTCTGCAATTTTTTAATGTTAAAACTGGATTTCGTTTATTTTTTGAGGAATTGATTCATTAAAGTGGCCGATTCAATTACCTGTCGCTCACTCTAATGACATTACCCAAATCTTACAGTTAATGTGTGTATCTATATGTATATACAGATGTATCAAGTTTGAATTTGATCTAATCTGCCAAACGAAAGGGGTGTTAGAAGAGCCCAAGTGGAGCATAAAACTATCCATTATCCTCTGCAATTTGCAACCGCAACAGAGTAGATGGAAAAAATGAGCCCAAAAAAAATTTCTGAGATGGGAACCGATTTCTGAAATTTTTGGAAAATCTACACACAAAATGTAAAAATATAGGAATGTTTCTCTATGGATACATATTTGAAAAAAGTTGCGAAATCCTACAAAATGACACTTATTTCATCGAGATAGTTACATTTTTCAGTGAGCTACAAGCTTTGAAACATTTGAAGTACTCAAAGTTGAATTGGTACCAAAATCTGTACAAGGCATTTTCAAAAACAATCGTTTGAGCTACAATCGGTCATTTGAACTACATGTAAGATTATATGTGACAAAATCAAAAGCTTTCAAAATCTTTACAGCAGCACACTTAAAGTTAACACGTTATACTAATAAACTTACAAAGTTAACTCATTAAAAGAAAAAGAAATAATTGAAAACAAGTTAAAAGTGTCAAGTGAAGCCATCTATATTTTGTATGTTTCATAAAAATAATCAAATAGAAGTGTAAAACATATGCCAACCTTAAAGATGTAAGGGTGTAAAGTGCAGAGGAGAAAGAAGAAAAAAAATAGATTAAAGGTTTCTGCATTTTTGGGTAGCATTTAACATCCAACAAAGAAAATATAGGAGTCAGTGAGGAAGTATAGGAAATATAGGAGAATATCTGACAAATTGTGAAAATATAGGAAATATAGGAGATATAGGAGGACTATGAGCCCTGTATAAGTTTGATAAATTGCTTCAAGAACATGGCTTTCAAGTGCTTCGCCTCCCACCCTACCACTGCAATTTTAACGCGATTGAATATGTTTGGGACGATATGAAAAGAGAAATAAGAAATATAAATCCCATAAGTGATTTGAAAATGGATAAATTGCCAAAAGGAACAGAAAATGCCATAAGTAAAATACAGTGAAGCACCGTTTATACGTTTCTCTTTTATACGTTTTATCAATTATACGTTTCTTAAATGGGTCCCTGCAATGATCGTCTAATACACATTAACCTATACCTGTTATACGTTTTTTTTTGTTTGTATGCTTTTTCATACAGTCCTTCAAAACGTATAAACGGTGCTTCACTGTATCTAGCTCTAGGTTGCAATCTCACTGCAATCACATTGAAAAACTAGAACTTAAATCTTGAGAAAAAGATGCTATAATTAAAGAAATGTGTGAACCCCTGCAAATTGTATTAACAGATACAGAAGAAAGCGACAATGAATGGGATAGTGAAGCTACAGTTTCGGCAGAGGAGGATGTATATGATGAGTGAGGGTAATTTTTTTTCCTGATAAGTTTTGGTTTTACATTTTCTTCTCTTTTGTGCCTGCAACTTTTCATGTTGATTTTTTTGAAGAAGGTTTGAAAAATAAATATATATAATAATAAGGAATTTTCTTATATGATTCTATCATCAGCATTTTGTTTTGGGGAATATTTTATTCGTTAGATACTTTTTTGTATTACGCCGCATATTAAAATCATGTTGATACCGAGGATTTTATAAAGTGGCTGATTTTATAAATCAGCATCCCTGCACTTTAAATTGTAAGAGGTTTTAAGTCTCAATACTCTGGAAAAATAATGAATAACTGTATTTATATTTAATATTAAGTATTTCAAAATACGGTTGACATTTTACTAAATACAAGGTTTTTCTTTCTTGTTTACATAAAGAACTCAAAATATTGGTATATTTTTGTGTGATTAACAAGTGCTTTTCTGACATCTATTACAGAGGGACAGATTTGGCATTGATTATCCAGATAATTTTCCAGTGATTTTTAAAGTGGCGGTTAATGCATATTTATTTTATTTTAAAAAAAACTGCTGTAAACCTATTTGAACTTCAAATTGTAATTGGTATACAAGAAAGTGCACTACGGCATAATTTTTGATAAAACCAATATTGTTTTCCTAGATCCGATAAGGAAGAAATATAGAAAAAAAAGAAAGAAAACACAAAACAGAGAGCATGTCTAACCACAGTCTAACAAATGCATCCCGATTGAAAAATAAATATACCCTCAAATCGTTATCGCCATCACTCCTATTTTGATCAAATCAGAAGAGACCTGGCGCATGCGCAAATTCAAACAAGGTTTTACTTAAATGTTTGGACTGCATATCTAAACATTAAGAATTAGCAAGATTATTTTTGTCAAGTTTGATGACACTAACACTTTTAAACTAGTAAATACTTTGAAATTCAAGCGATCCTTGATAAATATTTCTCAAACATACCTGATACAAGCACATCCAAGTCGTGATATGACTTCCATTGGTTGAGCAATACACTCAGTCAAAACTAAAAATAACTGCTGGATCATCATAAAAGCCCCAGATCTTTTTGACAGTAGGTTTGTGGATAATTCTGTAAGAAATACAATTTTATGGAATTAAAATACACTATGATTTTATTCAAAAAGAAAGAAAAGAAAGATTTTAAAAATATTACATTGTAAAATACATTTTAACCAAGTACTTCTGGAAAAATGTTTTCAAATTTACAGAAAAATGAGGCAAAATGTTGAATGTATTAAGATAACTGGAAAATATTCATTGAACTTTTTATTCCAAATTTACAACTGGATTTGAATTGATTTATGAGCTTTTCATAACAAGAAAAACATATCATTTTTTTAAGCATATATCTTTTTGCTCTGTTTAAATGTGGTGGAGAAACATTTTTTAAAATCAAACACAAAATAATATTTTATGCTTCAAAAACAACTTATATTTGGTTGTACTTTTCTAACACACAATAGAACCTGTAAAAACTCATTTTTCAGTTTCCATCAAAAATAATAACAATAATAACAAATATAAAATGAAGTTTAGTACTACCTGTAAAAAAAATGTTAAAAATTACTTTTACAAAATATTGTATTAGTAGGACTAAGTTGGAGTATCAAAATTGTTTACTGAAATTCTACGGATTTAACTTTTCATGTATTCATTGTCTTATACCAGCCAATTGACAGATATAAAAATGGTGCTTTACTGTACATGCAAGACGTAATGGAAGGATTTGTCATTAAAAGTGTGTGTTTTCTTACAGTAACCTGTGTTAACTACTTTGTCAAGGGATGAATTTAAAAAAAAAATCGATTCAGTACTACTATAAAGATAAGAAAAAAAAACATTTTCAACACACACAAAAAGAAGATACAAATTTATTTTAATTTCATATACTTGACGGTATATTATACACAACAATACACAAAATACTAAGGATAAGCATGAAGCTTTGCAAAAACTGTGGAATCACCTAAATATTATTTAAGTTTAATCAAAACAGGAAAGAGATGCTTACCTGAAAGATTTTGGATGTAATCAACAATTAAGTCTGTAGCTAAGCCACAGCATTGTTTAAAATTTGTGGCAAAATTTTCCCAACCACGATATATTTTAGTAGTTCGTCGTAACCAATTCTGAAGCATGGGAAGTAGCAAATGATTGACACAATATATTCCAAATTCTGGACCTAAAAATAAAGAAAAACAACAAATTCACAAAATATATTAATTTATATATAAAAATAATTTATTTAAGAGGGGAAACCAGTTTAGAAGAGTCAAAAAATTCATTTTTTTTATGTCATAAAATGTGAGGAGAACTATTCAAAAATATGATGCCAACATTCCAATTCAAAATTCCGATTAGTTCCGATGCTATGAACACTTAAAAAACTGAAATTTCGAAAATGTTCACAGCAGTTTTTTTTTCAATCGCATTTTTCTTGAAACGACTTTTTTTCAACTTGTGTGCATTCTAGTATGAAACGTTATTGGCTAATCATTCTGAAATTTTGTGTGAATATTCTTCATTCAATTACACTCTATACAGTAAAACCTGTGAAGTTGACCACCCTTGTAAGTTGACTACCTGTCTAAGTTGACCACTTTTTTTCAGGCATGGAATTAGCCCTTATCATAAAATGAATCTTTATAAATTGACCACCTGTTAAGTTGACCAGTAAAGTAGTGCACTGCATGTAGTCAACTTACACAGGTTTCACTGTATGAACCTAATTCTGGGATGATACTATTATTCAAAATATCTTTTTATGCGAAAAAGGTGAACAAAAATGGTAGAAAAACGTGAATTTTTTGATCAAGCGCCTCAAAAGCAAAAAATCTTTTATTTTTCTCACCAGAATTAGGTTTATATTCTGAGGAAATATGTTGTTAATGATAAAAAAAAATTGCAATGATTACAGATAAAAATTGTGATTTCAGGAATGCACACCAGCACCAAGCTCTGATGACAACCATCCCATGGACATCAGCTTCTAACTCCTCTATTTCTGGCAGAAATGCCTTAGAAAAAATAACAAAGTGAACTTGAAAATATGAATAAAATATTCTTCAAGTTTGAACAGATTCCAATTATTCCTTCTGTTAAAAAAATTAACGAAAAACACTCAAATTTCTGCCTCCTAAACTGGTTTTCCCCCTTAAAATAATTGTGTTAATTTTAACAAATTGAACAATTCAGAGTAATTTATTTAACGCAATTCTAATATAAATAAATATATTTATTTAGAAATTCAAGATAGCTAACAACCAAGTAATACTTATATAATCTTACCTTCTATCTTTCAAAAAAAAAATGGAAAACAGCATCCATAAATACAAACTATGTCTAAATGAAAAGTATTCATAGGTGTAACAAAGCTGTTATATTTTTCTTGAATTAACCAGGAAATAATGTTTATTTATTTTAAGCTACTGCTTAGCCTTCATTAGTTTTATTTACAGTTGAATACTATTATCTCAGTGGTGACACTTTGCTACATTTTTTTCGCTACTTACACATTCAAAGTTTTCTGTCATTTGCTTTTTCTGAAACTGTTACTAAAGAGAGTTTCTTGAATTGAGACATCATTTCAAGCATCAGGTATCGAGAGAACGAAATTTTTTTGGGTATTGCTAGGAATGGAAATAAAGTGACGAACAATAGTAGTAATGTTAACAATTGTAATTTAGGAAATTTCAGGGTGTTAAATAAAAGCAACTTAGGCATGCTTAAAGTTTTCTATACCAATGCTCGCAGTATTAGGAACAAGATGGATGAATTGAAAAGCATAGTTATGGATGAGAAGTTGGATGTTATTGGAATTACAGAGACATGGGCTACCGAATCTGATGCAGGGTTATTACATATTGCTGGGTATAATTTGTTCAGACAGGATAGAGTAGGTAAAAGAGGTGGTGGGGTTTTATTTTATGTTAGAGACAATTTTATTTGCAATGAATTGGTCATAAATGATAAGCCTACTGATATTGATATGGTTTGGCTGGAGTTGATGAGCAGTAAGGGCAAAAAGCTACGCTTTGGAAACATTTATAGGCCACCTAATTCAAACCAGGGACAAGATGAACAGATGTACCGTATTATAAGTGACATGTCCAGTAAGGGATCCGTTATCATAATGGGGGATTTCAATTTTCCGGGTATTGATTGGAATAATTTTTATCCTGGTAATGGCAAAGAAGAGGAATTTTTAAAAGTAATTGGTGACTGTTTCTTAGATCAAGTTGTAACTCATGGAACTCGAGAGGAGGCGATTTTGGATCTAGTTTTTTGTGACATAGGTAGTTTTGTTCAGGGGTTTTGTGTAGGGGAGCATATTGGAGATAGTGATCATAACAGCATTAGGTTCCGGGTTAAATTTGAAGTGTGCAAAGATGATAATTTTAGGTTTGTGCCCAATTTCAGAAACACTGATTTTGTTGCACTTAGGCAGAGCTTGAAAGAGGTTTTTTCGTCAGGATTGGAAAATAGCGACGTAGATCAGCAGTGGACGGAATTTAAGGATAAACTTCCTAAAACCGTTGGGGACTATGTTCCATTTAGGAGAAAAGGTGTTAGTACCAAAATTTGGCCCATGTGGTTCTCCAGGGAGACTAAAGAAGCTCTTAATTATAAGCAAGCCACTTTTCGTAAGTTTAAAGAAACTGGTCAGAGTGCGGAGAGGCTCCAGTATGGGAAGGCAAGGCGAAATTTTAAGTATTTGGTACGGATTCAGAAAAGGGAATTGGAGCAAAGGCTGGCAGATGACATTGATGGGAACCCTAAGAGGTTTTTTGCTTACGCTAATTCTGGGAAAGCTCGAAACAGTCAAATTGGGCCTTTGGTTGATGAGTTTGGAAATTTAATCCAAAACGATAGGGATATTGCAAATGTTCTAAATAACTTTTTTTTCAGTGTGTTTAACGATAACTGTATCTCAACAGTTGACACTAACAAGACACAAGCGATTATACAGCTTGAGGATTTTGTATTTTCCAGGGAGGAGGTTTTATTTCATTTGAAAAAGATTAAAGCAACTAAAGCTCCGGGACCAGATAATATCTATCCAAAAATTTTAGTTGAATGTGCAGAGGAATTAGTGGATGTTATTTTGAATATTTTCAATGCTTCTTATAACTCGGGGACGGTGCCAGAGGACTGGAAGCTGGCTAACATAACGCCACTCTTCAAGAAGGGGTCTAAAGGTATTGCTGGGAATTATAGACCTGTAAGTTTGACTTCGGTGATTTGTAAGATTTTCGAAACTTTGATCAAAATTAAGATCATGATGTTCTTAGAGACTAATAGTCTGTTGACTAGTTTGCAGTATGGTTTCAGGAAAGGTAAATCCTGTACTACTAATTTATTGCATTTCTACGACAAAGTTACCTCAGCTTTAGATAACAAAAAATGTGTGGATGTTGTTTATATTGATTTTCAAAAAGCTTTTGACAAGGTACCGCATGTTGCTCTTCTCAGCAAGTTAGCTGACATTGGAATAGGAGGAAAAACTTTACTTTGGGTTAGAAATTGGCTTACTGGTAGGAAACAAAGAGTAGTTGTGAGAGGAAATCATTCTAATTGGAGTGATGTTTTAAGTGGGGTTCCTCAAGGATCAGTTTTAGGGCCTCTTTTGTTTATTATATTTATGAATGACATCAATGAAAATATTTCTGGAAGCATGAATTGTTTTGCTGACGATGTAAAAGTTATGGGGATTGTCGAAAATGAAGAACAAGTAAAACAGCTGCAAGAGGATTTAGATCATATTACTAAGTGGGCAGATAAATGGGGTATGGCAGTAAATGTAGGGAAATGTCAGGTGCTACACTTAGGTCATGGAAATAAGCGTATGAGATATCGTTTACAGGGTTCAGTCATAAATCAGGCAGAAAATGTTATGGATCTGGGTGTCTTTATAAATCAGGACTTCAAGTTTAGTCAACAGTGCAGTATTGCTAGTAACAAAGCCAACAAAATGCTTGGGTTCATCAATAGATCTATTTCAAACAAATCTAAGAAAGTTCTTCTGCCTTTATATAGGAGTTTAGTAAGACCTCATTTGGAGTATGCTGTTCAGTTTTGGTCGCCTTATCTGAAGAAAGATATTTTTGTATTGGAAAGGGTTCAAAGAAGGGTAACTAAATTAGTAAGGGGACTCTCAGATTTAGATTGTGGCAACGGCCTAAACTCAGAGAAACAGCGCATGCAAATCTGGCAAAGTTTATTTAAAAGTCTCCAGCTGAGTTGGCAAGCGCGCGGTATCTGGATTGATGTGTTATGTGTAAATGTTAGATTATTCCGAGATGGAACTGATTAATTTATATTTATTTCTTTTAATGGTAATGTGTTTTGTTGCAATTTACAATAAATGTTCGCTTTTAACAACTGGATTACCCGTCTCTACATTGGTGACCTGAACACGCAGTTATCAGTTGGTAGCGAAATGATTTCAAGAAAGAATGGGTCGCAGCAATTCGCCGGAAGGTAATTTATTTCGACGAAAAACTTCAATTTTTTTCAACTGTCTTGCTTTTCTGTGCATGTGTCCTTTGAGGTTCTTGAGTGTAGCATTGTACCTAAGCTATTAGTTGTTTCATGTTAGTATGGAAACAAAAGAGAATTTAAATTTGACTCAAAAGGAAGTAAGTGCTGAAAACTTAAGTTGCAATAGGGTTTCTGTAAAAGTACCTAATTTTTGGCCTAATAATGCGAAGTTATTTTTTGTACAACTTGAAGCTAGTTTTAGGTTAGCTGGCGTTACGGTTGAACAAACGCAGTTCGATCATTTGGTTGCGTCGCTAGATGCAGAAACTTTGTCTCATGCTACCGATATTTTATGTCAGCCGCCAGAAAAAACCATACGCCGCACTTAAAGAAAGATTGTTAGCGGAGTTCGAATTTTCTCAGAGTCGTAAAGTAAAGACATTAATTGAAGACTTAGAATTAGGTGACAAATCTCCATCTATGTTATTACGAAAAATGAAAGAATTAAGTGAGAGGCATGTAGATGATGATTTTTTAAAAAATATTTGGCTTCGTAGGTTACCGGTACCAGTGCAAACAATTTTAGCGGTCAGTTCTGAAAATTTAGAAAAGTTAGCGGAAATGGCAGACAAGATTTGCGAATATACTGGGTTGGTTGTAAACTCAATTGATAAGCAAACTTTTAAATACCAAACTGCTAGTACTGAAATTCAGTTGGAACAATTGCAACTGAAAGTAGACGAACTTACTAAAATTGTAAAAACGCACAGTCGCTCAAGGTCTCCAAATCGATCTCAGGGCCGTAAACAATTTAATTTGAGAGCTGAAAAGCGGAATAATTGGTTATGTTGGTATCATTTTAAATTTAAAGACAAAGCTACCAAATGTGTAAAACCATGCGCTTTTGAAGCGAAATTTTCAAATTTTTCAAAATCGTCGGAAGTTTCTATGACTTTTACTAAAAAAGGATTTAGTCGCAGACTGTATATCACTGATATTTTAACTCAAACGAGTTATCTAATTGACACAGGTAGTGATGTTTCTTGTTACCCAAAATCCTTTTTGAATTTAGACAGCGGAAAAAAAGAATTCACTTTGTACGCTGCAAATGGATCTGGGATTGATACTTACGGTACTAAGTTATTAAATTTAGATTTCGGGTTAGGACGCAGATTGAGATGGCCGTTTATCATAGCTGACATTACAAAGCCTATAATAGGGGCGGACTTTTTGCAGCATTTTGAATTGCTAGTCGATTTAAAGAAAAGGCGTATTTTAGATCCGGTGACTAAATTTAGTGCAAGCGGTCGATCGATATTTTGCGAGGTTCCGAATGTAAAAACAATTTATGGGAATTCTGAATATCAAGAATTGTTAAAGAAATATATTGAGATTACACAACTTAATGTTCTTTCACAAAAGGTAATGAAACATAATACAGTTCATTTCATTCCGACTGAGGGACCCCCTGTTTCAGCTAAAGCGCGTCGGTTACACCCAACGCAACTTCAAATAGCTAAACAGGAATTTGAATATATGCTTGACAAAGGGATTTGTAGACCGTCAAAAAGTAATTGGGCTAGTCCTTTGCATATGGTCCCAAAAGGCGAGTATGACTGGAGACCAACTGGCGATTACAGAGCACTAAATCGTATAACAGTTCAGGACAAATATCCAATTCCTCACATTCAAGATTGTGTTAGCATTTTACACGGGAAGAAAATATTCTCGAAAGTTGACTTAATAAGGGCGTATCACCAGATTCCTGTGAACCCCCCTGATATTCCGAAAACGGCTATAATAACACCTTTTGGGTTATATGAATTTCCGTTTCTAAACTTTGGGTTATGTTCAGCAGCACAAACATTTCAACGCTTTTTGGATGAGGTTTTGAGAGGGTTGAATTTCTGTTTTCCATACCTGGATGACATTTTAATCGCGAGTGAAAATCACCAGCAGCATAAAAAGCATTTAGAAGAAATTTTTAAACGTTTCCTTAACTACGGGATCGTTATAAACGAATCAAAATGTGAATTTGGGAAAGAAACTATAATTTTTTTAGGACATATGATAAACAGTAAGGGGTGTATGCCAGATCCAAAAAAGGTGAAGGCAGTGGTAGAGTTCCCTAAACCCAAAACTATTTCTGAACTTAGACGTTTTTTGGGTATGGTAAACTATTATCATCGCTTTATTCCAGATATCGCCGTGATTTTAGCGCCACTTCATAAGTTTTTAATTAAAGCAAAAAAACGAGATAAGAGGGAAATTCCGTGGGATACTGCTTCAGAAACAAGCTTTGAAAAAATTAAAAGTGCTTTAGCGGAAGCGACTTTGCTTTATCACCCTTCTACTAATGCAGAACTTGCTTTAACAACTGATTGCAGTGATTTTGCGATGGGTGGTGTATTGCATGAATTATCCCCCGAAGGTCCCAAGCCTTTAGGTTTTTTTTCAAAGAAACTATCGGCTACTCAATGTAAATATTCAACTTATGATAGAGAATTGTTGGCAGCATATAGTGCAATTCAGTATTTTCGATACATGTTAGAGGCAAGGAAATTTATTTTGTATGTAGACCACAAACCTCTAACTTTCGCATTTCGGCAGAAACATGAAAAATCCTCCCCCCGAACTATCCGTCAGTTGGATTTCATATCGCAATTTACTACGGATATCAGATATTTACCTGGTAAGGGAAATTTGGTTGCGGACAGCCTATCGCGAATATCGGAGATCACATTTTCATCTCTAGATGATATAGAAATGTGGGAAAAATCACAATCTGAGGATGAAGAACTTCAGGACGTTTTAGAGGGACGAATTAAGTACAGTGGTAAATTAGCTAAAGTTCCTATGCCTGGTACCGATAAATCTCTATATTGTGATACATCAGGAAATTATAATAGATTCTTTGTTCCGCAAATTCTAAGGCGTAAAATTTTTGATACAATGCACGGTTTGTCTCACCCCGGCATACGTGCTACAAAACGTCTTATCGATAGCAAATATGTCTGGCCAAATATAAACAAAGATATAACTGCTTGGTGCAGAGCTTGTGTTCCGTGTCAGCAGACTAAAGTACATTTGCATACTAAATCCCCGTTAGTTCAATTTTTAGTTCCGGATGAGAGATTTTCTCATATTCATTTAGACATAATAGGTCCACTAACACAAGTTCAAAATTTTAAGTATTGCTTGACTATAGTGGATAGATTTACGCGGTGGCCTGAAGTTGTGCCAATTACTGATATAACAGCAGAAACGGTAGCTCGTGCTTTCGTACAATCATGGGTTTCTCGATTTGGTACTCCGCAAAGGATAACATGTGACAGGGGCAGACAGTTTGAATCTGAACTTTTTACGAGTCTATCAAAGATGCTTGGCATAAAATTAGCAAGGACATCGCCGTACAGACCCCAAAGTAACGGTCTGGTGGAAAGATTGCACCGACCATTGAAGCAAGCTTTGATGTGTTACAAATCCGATTGGTTTGAAGCACTTCCATTAGTGCTGTTGGGACTCAGATCTACGTTACGTGAAGACCTTGGCGCGTCCGCGGCACAGCTGACTTATGGGTCAACTCTACGGTTACCTGGACAGTTGTATGAAGAAAAAACTTTATCTAATATGCCTGACTACGTTGCACGTCTTCAAAGACTGATTAGCTCGCTAAGTCCATCTACTCCTATTCGGCATGGTCAGCAACGGATTTATATCCCTAAAGATCTGCAAAACTGTACACATGTTTTTGTGCGCTTAGATGCTGTAAAAAAGTCATTGCAGCCGCCATACGAAGGGCCTTATGAGGTCCTAAAGAGAATGGACAAGAACTTTTTGATTTCGGTGAACGACAAGGAAAAGATCGTTCACATCGATCGCTTAAAACCAGCATTTTTAATTGCTGGAGATTCCAATCCAAGGACTCCTGGAGTTACAACAAGGTTTGGCCGCAAAGTACGTTTTCGTCTCCCAATGGTCTTGTGAGACTGGTGAGGGAGTCTGTGGCAACGGCCTAAACTCAGAGAAACAGCGCATGCAAATCTGGCAAAGTTTATTTAAAAGTCTCCAGCTGAGTTGGCAAGCGCGCGGTATCTGGATTGATGTGTTATGTGTAAATGTTAGATTATTCCGAGATGGAACTGATTAATTTATATTTATTTCTTTTAATGGTAATGTGTTTTGTTGCAATTTACAATAAATGTTCGCTTTTAACAACTGGATTACCCGTCTCTACAAGATTATGATACCAGACTTAATAGGCTTAACATGTATAGCCTGGAGCAAAGGAGAGTCAGAGGGGACATGATTCAGTTATTTAAATTTATCAAAATGAAAGATGTAAATGGATTAAATTTTTGCGGGGAAAGCAGGACAAGGGGTCATTGTTTTAAGCTATTTAAATCTCAGGCTAACTTGGAAATCAGGAAAAACTACTACTTTAGCAGGGTCGTGGGCACTTGGAATAGCTTACCGGAAAAGGCGGTAATGAGCAAGGGAGTGGATAGCTTTAAGAGGGCCATTGATCTTCATTGGGGACTAATTAATTGACTAGGACCAGCCTAGCTGGGCCCAGAGCCTGTTGCTGGTCGTCACATTTGTATTTGTATTTGTAATGTCATCCATAGTGTGTAGGTTAATTTTGATTAATTTAAAACAGCCCTTTATCATATTTACGTCAAAAACACACAGAAGTATAGTAGACCCTCGTTTTACACAGGGGTTATGTTCCATGGAAATGGCGCTTAAATCAAAACCGCAAAAATTGAGACCTAATACTAGTGTTAAAATAGGGGTTTGGTTCCGTAGATAACAAAATACTTCATTCTAATGATGACTAATTGTATAATAAGTTTAATGTGTAATTATATCGATTTCTATGCACAACATGTATAAAGAAAACATAAATTAATTTCGTGTTCTGTTTATAAAGAGGGGCTGGCTATGATAGTCTTTTGGCAGTCATTAAGAATTTTTCTCTGTAATTCTTTGCAGAGCATTACCGCATCCATGATCACTTGCGTCATTTAGATGATAGAATCTTCCTTCACTAACAAATCAGAAAAATCATTTCTATTGTCTAGGAATGGCTCAAAATTTTCAATGTGAACGTTTTTGAAGAGTATTCTTTCATGTTAAAAAATAAATAAATAGATAAATAAAATAAAATATATATTTAATTACCTATTAAAATTAACATAAAATTAGATTAAGTGTTTCTTAATATAAATTAATTTTTCAGTATCTTAACTGTAGTCAACATGTGATTGGTCCATTGATATTTAAATTAGCTTCTGGCTGTTGACCAATCACGTGTTGGCACACATGTAACTGCATTTCCAACTGTTGGTTTTCAGCAACATATTTTGTTTTTCACCATGTATTCAGTTGCCTTTTATCTTGCAAGAAGCAAGTGGTGTTCATGTTAAATAAAAGATTTTTACAGAAAGGTTTCTACTCTGATTTGAAACAGATAAGTATCTTTGAATTTTTATAACAGGTTATGGGCCCAGTCCTATCTTCAACTGAACTTAAACTTTTTGAAATTTTGGACTTGAACTTAGATATTTTTGAATTTAAACTTCAACTTTGAATTTGAACTTGAATGTGCTTAAAAGCAAACTTAGTTATTTTAGAAATTGACTTTGACATTTTGAAAATTGAACTTAAGTTTTTTTGGAGGCTTACTTTGAAATTGCAGAATTAAGACTTAGCTGTTTTTATGCATTTACTTATACTTACCTAGTTGAAACTTAAGAATATATTATTGAAGTATGGCAGCTAATAAACTTTATTCATCTACATTATCATTCCCCAAACTAAATGCTGATAATTGGAGGCAATGGAAATTCAATATGGAAATGTTATTGTGTCATCAAGGTTTATATTTGGTTTTATAGATGGTACCGAAAAAGATTTGGATGACAAAGCTGATGACAAATCTCTTTTAGAGTTTAATAAACGAAAGCAAAGGGCAATATCTATAATTGCATTGGGCATTGAATTAGAACAGCAAACATTAGTTATTGGGATAAAAGACCCTAAGGACATTTGGGAAACATTGAAAAATACGTATGAGCCGATTTCAAGGGCAAGGATAGCTACCCTCAGAACAGAATTTTTACAGATTAAGTAACAACCACCTGAGTTGATGGCAGTCTACCTCGGAAGACTAAAGCAAGCAAAAGATAGATTAGAATCAGCTGGGAAATTAGTTGATGAAGCAGAATACGCTTATCAGATGTTGATACAGCTTTCTTCAGAATATGGGATGGTTGTTCAGCAACTATATCAACTCAGCGATGTAGATTTTAAATCAGATACAGTGCGCAAAACATTGTTGTCTGAATACGACAGATTAAAATGCGAATGTCATACTCAAAATAATCCTAATGTTATGGTAGTTAAAGGTTAAAGAACCTCAGATGAAAGTGTTAGGCCTAAATATCGAAACAAACCACAATCATTTGACAGGAAGAAGATTCCAAAATGTTTTAAATGTGGCAAAATGGGTCATATTTCCCCAAATTGTTATTCTCGGAAAAATGTCGACTTGGTCAATAAGAATTTTAACCCCAAATCGGACTCTTTTTATGCTAGCATTCAAGTTAACACGTGATGCAGAGACTGGGAGCAATATAAAATTTGTCATAGATTCGGGAGCGTCCCATCACTTTATCTCTTTCAAGTCGCTTTTTAGAAAATTTTACACCTTTAAGAATGACAGTGGGTTCTGTTAGTGAAAAATGGGAAGCGTATGGTTACGGTACAATTAGGTTAACCTTCATCTGTTATGGGGAGAAAAAGAATTTAACATTGAAGAAAGTGTTTTGGGGACCATCCCTCAAAAGAAACTTAATATCTGGATGTCAGATAGACTTACATAAATATTGGATAAAAATCAGGAAGGGTAAATGCGAAGTTTACACTCCAAAAAATAAAATACTTGCAGTGGCTTACCTTAAGAACAACTTATATATTTTAAATGCCAGTGTTTGTTCAAGAGATATTTCTACTGGTATGAATGCTGTAGTGGCTGAAAATAGTAATCCACAAAATAGTAATAATATTATGACATGGCACAAGCGATTTGGGCATCAAAATTTGAACTCTTTGAAACTCATGAAGAAACAGGAGTTAGTGTATGGTCTCGAAAAATTAGAAGGTAATACTGAACAATGTGATACTTGTGTTAGAGCCAAAATGACTCGAGCTAGTTTTCCTGTGATTAAAGATAGAGCTTCGAGGGATGTATTGGAATTGCTTCATATGGATCTTCGGAGTAGTAACTCGGGTTCTTCTTTTGGTGGAGCTAATTATTTATTGACGATTATAGATGATTATTCCAGATATGCATTTGTTTTTCCTTTAAAGAAGTAATCTATGTATTATTGAACCTTCATCCTTTGAAGAAGCTGTTTCAGTTCCAGAAGCCAAGGAATGGAGAAAGGCCATGAATGAGAAGATTGAGACTCTAAAGCAAAGAGATGTGTTTTCTATTGTGAAACGACCATCTAATAAGAAAGTACTGGGTCTATAAGTTGAAAAAGGATGCCATGGGTCATATACAGAGATTCTGTGCCAGGCTGGTTGCGCAGGGTTATAGACAGACTTTTGGCATTGATTATTTTCAGACTTTTTCGCCAGTTGTTAGTTATGTACTAATTATTTTATTTATGGTAATACTAGTTGTATGTAAAAGTTGGGTACATAAACATGTTGACATAAAATGTGCATATTTGTATGCAAATCTCAAAGAAGAGATATTTATGGAAATTCCTCAGGGTTTTGATGATCCCAAAATTTATAGGGAAACTGATGTAATGAGATTAAAAAGAGCTCTTTATGGTTTACACCAAGCTGGGAGAGAATGGTTTAACGAATTAGATAAATCTTTAACCGAAATGGAGTTTAATAAAATTTTGAGATGTAATTGTATATATACTTACAATAAGAGTACTATTATGTTAGTGTATGTAGATGATTTAGTAATTTTTTCTAAAACAAACAAAGATATGGAACAAGTTCTAACTTTAATTCAATCAAAATTTGATACAAAAGATTTGGGTCCTTTAAGGAAAGTACTTGGTTTAGAATTTGAATTTGTAAATAATAGGTGGTATTTACACCAAAGGAGTTACATTGATAAATTAAAACAAGAGTTTAATTTTATTAATTTTGTTAAATGTAATTTGCCTATGCCTCAAGGTATTGTTGTGAAGGCAGACTCTAATGAATCCTCAGTATAAGGAAAGTTTCCTTATAGAAATTTAGTTGGTTCATTATTGTTTTTAGCAAGTAGATCAAGACCAGATATTTTATTTGCAATTAATTTTTTATCGCAATTTTATTCAAACCCTACATTGGTACATTGAAAATTGTTATGTCAGGTTTTTAGTTATGTTCTTTCAACTAGAGATTTAAGAATAAATTTAAACCCTAAAGGTGTAGAAAATTTATATGCTTACTCTGATGCTTCTTGGGCATCAGATAGGGATGACAGAAAACCGGTAAGTGGTTTCATTATTTTTTTCAAAAGTATACCTATTGTTTGGAGAACAGTTAAACAGAAGTGTATTGCTTTATCTAGTATGGAATCAGAATATATAGCAATATCGGAAACAGTAAAAGAACTGTTATGGTTAAATGATATTTTAAAAGAGTGTTATGAATTGAATATTAATGTATCTACTCCAACTTTACTTACTGATGCCCAAGCAGCAACATTTTATTGTAGAAATTATGTTGAAAACATTCGAACTAAGCATACTGATATTTGTTATCATTATGTTAAGAATTTATTACACGAAGAAAAATTTGAACTGTTAAATATATCTGGAAAGCAAAATATTGCTGATATGTTTACAAAGAATTTGTCAAAAGAAAAATTAAGAAAATTTTGCAGTTATATTTTTCAGTCATGAAAGAATGGGGGGAAGATGTGGAGTATTCTTTCATGTTAAAAAATAAATAAATAGATAAATAAAATAAAATATATATTTAATTACCTATTAAAATTAACATAAAATTAGATTAAGTATTTCTTAATATAAATTAATTTTTCAGTATCTTAACTGTAGCCAACATGTGATTGGTCCAATGATATTTAAATTCACTTCTGGCTGTTGACCAATCAGGTGTTGGCACACATGTAACTGCACATGTAACTGCATGTACACATGTAACTGCATTTCCAACTGTTTGTTTTCAGCAACATGTTTTGTTTTTCACCATGTATTCAGTTGCCTTTTATCTTGCAAGAAGCAAGTGGTGTTCATGTAAAATAAAAGATTTTTATAGAAAGGTTTCTACGTTGATTTGAAACAGATAAGTAACTTTGAATTTTTATAAGTTTTTAGCATCGGTATCCTTGTTGGTTTTGCCGTCCTTTGTCACTCCTGAAAGCGCTTCTTACAGTGAGTTCTGAACTGTGTGAGTTTAATAACTTTACTTCTGGAAAGATCTCTGGAACCAATCGCATAAAATGTCTCCAGTGGCCAAAGCTCGATTATTAGAACGCCAAAATGCAGTTGATTATGCATAATCTGCAATCTTTAGGAGTTTGGATTTTGAAAGAGGGGAAAATTTTATCTGTTTACATTGCTGCATCCGCTTAAAATCAAAACTCATCTGCGTAAAATAAAATAAAGGTGTAAAATCGTAAACTGCGTATAATCGAAACCACGTAAAATAAAATTGCGAAAAACGAGGGTCTACCATATAACAAAAAATTATTTAAGTGTACTTGTGCAGATACGAAAATAATTTAAGGACTTGTGATTATCTTGCTGCAGGTTAACATTTTCAAAATTTTTGTGAACAATGACTTCTTTCAGCAACATGTCTTTGAATTACTCACACCTTCAAAAAGTGAAGTTTGCGTGTTATAAAATGTTGTGGTTTAACGTTTACCTCGTCTCCTCAGTTTAATTTAATGAAATTAAATATCCCTGTTCAGCACAATAAAGAGAAAAAAATGCAATTAATATTTTTAAAATATATTAGCGATGTACTTTTACCTGGAACTTCTTTTAGGTTTCTAAACATATTAAATAAGGATTCCATTGTATGGGATTGATATTGTTTTGGACATGTAGCTAAAGATCCTGCCAGTCCTTCAAGGAGCAGAAACCATACATGAATAATTCCTGTGTGTTTTTCCAGACTTTGTAATGAAACTGAGGACTCACTCTTTTTCAAAATCTCAGTTACCTGTACATAAACAGAACATAATTTGAATTTGTAAAAACAAAAATCAGTAAAAAATGAATACAATTTTAATTTTTATATGGGACAAGATCTGTTTTCTCCTTAGAAATTTTCCATTAGGGTTAATTTGAATGAAAATTTTCTATTTGAAAGGCAAAAATTTGGAACGCAGTTATAAACTTCAAACAGATAACATTTGAGGGGGAAAATGGTAATTTTAAGAAATTTTGCTGAGCTTCTGCAAAATGTTAAAGTAAAGCAAGAAAAATCATTACTTAATTACATACGATCAGCAAAAAATCATCACCTTATTCATTGATGCTACAAAACGATATGTGATCAGAACAATAATATGATAACATGATACTAAAATACCTCGATTAACCTTGCATTAAAAAAGCTTTTCTTTTTTTTTTTCTTTCTTTTTTTTTTTTTTAAAAAGGAGCTTAGATTCATAATCATAGGGTAGAATTCTTTATGCAATAAACTTAGAAAGCAGTAATGTTTGTGACACTTTTTGATAAACAACCTTCTACAAACTTTATTTCACAAGGATGTGTATAAATCAATAAATAAATAGAATAGTTTGTTCAGCTGAAACAAAGAAATAACCTATAGTTTTGGAACACACATAAAAGATATAGCATAAATTAATACAAAACTTAGTAACTTTGCATCTTCAATTATAGAAGAGTATCAGGTTTATCATTAGCTCAAACATCAGTGCATGCTTTAATTACAAAATTAAAATATAAATATAAAATGCATGCATTGCCAATATTGAATTACTGTCGGCCCTGCTTAGACGAATTTCGTCGGTTCCAAGAAAGATTATTCAATTAAGCAGGGTATTTGATAAAGCGGGGAAATTTTCTTTACCTTTACTGGTTGACAAATTTTGTCTTGAAACGTAATAATAAATCATCATCAATGTAATTGAAATAATTAATATTTTTGATTAAAAGTGTTTTAAATAAATTAAGTAATCAACAAAATAATAATCGATAAAAATCGTCCTCAGATATTAAGTGTAAAAACTACCCATCTAAAATGAACGGGAAATTCCGTTGCAACGTCCCCAATATGAAAAAGAATAAAACAATTGAAAGGATATCGTTTTAAAAAAATGATAAAGGTAAAACAGTTCCCTGAATAAGCGTAAACCACTCCCCCCCCCCCTTCCCGACATAAAATGAACATTTTTCAACTAACATGACTAAACACTCTTTAAGAACCAAAAACAATTCTTTGCAATTTGAAAATTTTTTTCTATAAATAAACAAAAAATACCATAAATTACATTAACAGTAGCTTTTAAAATGCAAACAAATAATCCCGCAACTCTATTGTTTGTGGCCAAAGTTGCCAACCCACCACGTTACTGTAATCCAGCCGATCAGTGAGCGAAGCGAACTCCGGCCGATTAGCGGTCAGATCTTTTGAACGAAAACTTTTAAATCCCGCTCTCTCTCTGAGCATTTGTCTCACTTACCATCTTTCCTTGCATACTTGAATGACCTTCATATATTGCCTAATTTGATCTTTTCGCCAAAGATAAAAATCTTCCACTGCACTGATCTTTTGTTGTAATTTATCTTGACTAAAATAAAATTAGTTTCGTCTTTAAATTCCACCATCTTTTAATTTAATAATGTACTGATTAGTTTGTTAATCCTTGCCATTGGTGCCAAAACTCAGATGGAATTGAGCCGAGAAACAAATGTTGCTAGATACGATACTTTCTGATCATTCGGTTAGTGAAAGAAACCTGATTTCTTCCGGTACTTAACTTTAAAATATTATATCACGGGACTAAAGTCGTCTTTTTCAAGAAATGAAGGCTTCTCTCTCTCTCTCTCTCTCTATGTATTATCTATTCTCAATTGACATGCCACAGTAGGAAATTTCATTACAAAAAGCAGAGTTGGCTTTCTTATTGTCCTTTGGCAACGGGTTAAATATTTATTTCAATTCTCGTTTAACAATAGATTAAAATAAATATTAATCATTTGGGAGATATCACCATCCAATGTTTTAATTAATTAATTAACAAAAACATTTCCGATTCAATCCATTGCGCTTCAAAACCATGCTTGCCACAACTTAATTACACACAAAAAATTTGATCAAAATCTGTCCAGCCATTTAAAACCCTTATGGTGACAAACATCCGCACAGAAGATTTTTATATATTAAGATTACAAAGTCCTACATATGAAAACTATAAATATGTAACTTACAACTTGATAAATTAAATCTTTGTTTTGGCATCTTTTTTTCAGTTCATAGTTTTTTAATTCGCCCATAATAGTGAATTCCTTGCTCAAGGTATTTTGAGAATACTTTTCTAATGTCTTTTTTCCTCTCCTCAAGTAACATGTTTTATATAATTAATATTTATCAATTTCTTGTCATCCACAATGCTTATTATTTATAATAATAATATGTTGTGTTATTTATTTTAACTATCGACTGCTTGTAGTTAATGGAAGAAATTAGATAGAATATCGGAAATGCTTTGATAGAATGTGAATGTTGTTTTTCCCGCCCGTTGTTGCCGAAAAGTACTATTTTACATTATTGCTTCAATAATTATTCTCATCTAATTTATTTTTAGCATATTCAAAGTTTTTCTCAGGAAAAATATATGGGAAAGCTGATCGCTATTATTTGATTATCCGGGGAAAGTATTCGATTAAGCAGGGATCTCTAACATTTTGCCTATGAGGAAACATTTGGTTCTGAGAGGTTTTATTCATATAAGCGGGGCATTCGTTTATCCGTTAACCCATTAAGCAGGGCTGACAGTAATTGGTACACAGTTTCAAATATTATACCTTGATTACTGGTTTAAGCTTAAATTTCATCAAATTTGTAATTACAGAAACAAATCAGCAATTAATTAAACAAAAAATTTCCTGATAATTTTATACATGTTAAGAAGGTGTATTGAATGCTTGCATGAGGATCCACCATGAATCACATGATGAAAGCACCTTATCAAAGTCTTACGTTGCAGCACAGGATTGAAGAAAGATGTAGAGGAAAGACTCACATTCGAATGACTCCAAAATAATAAAGATTGAAATTGAAAAAAAAAAGGGAAAAAAGAAAAAAATAAGGAGATAATGAATTTTAAAAGCCAATCATAGGTTCTATTTTTGTGCCAATTGTACAGTAGTGAAGGGAAAAAATGTATTAATAAAAATTTAGAGCAAAAACTGGATGCAACTAATCAACTGCAAAAAGGGACTCATATTGTAGGTTTTTAAAATGGGGATTTGTGACAAAACAGGCTATCTTTTTCAGAAAGCACTACAGTCGGACCTCCATATATCGAAGTAGCAAATTGCCGGAAAAAAATTTGATGTATAGAAATTTTGATATATAGAAACTATCTTACTTTATCATAAAAATCTACTAAAACATTAAAATTAAAGCTAATTCTCGTGCATGAAACCTAATTTCTAATTTATACGAGCATCGGATTAAACGAAAGTTAATAACTGAAAAATTAACAGAAATTACATTTTTGTGCCTGCATACAACTTCATTTTTTGGCAGTTCAACTTGATTCGCAACATGAGGGGATTTTCGTTTTGACAATGTAATCGAGATAAAAGTAAAAAATAAATCTACTTAACTTGAATGATTTTTACTGAAGCTAAAAAGACTAGGAATGATAATGAACAGACAAAAAGGATAACTTGAAACTGATTTTACAATGTAACTGGTTACAACTAAGATTTGAAATGAACTTGAGGGAATTTAAGAACTCCAGAATGGAACAACGACCTATCTACACACCCCTCAAACCCAGATTTCTTATGAGTTTCTTAGCAACCTTTAGTGAACATAATTTTCTCCCCTAACCTTCATCTTTCTTGAGACAAATAGTCTAAAGTGAAAAAAAAAATCTAGGAATGTCTAGAAAAAAAATTCGATATATAAAGATTTTTTCGAAAAATAGAAACAATTTTTCCATGTAATGAACATTGAAATTTGCTGGGATTTCGATATATAGAAAATTTCAATATGTGGAAGTTCAATATATGGAGGCTCGACTGTATTTAAATGCACTAAAAACACTTTCCTGTAAACTCCAGAACAATACACAGTGCCTACAATTTTCATTGCATAATTATGACTTAATTTGTTTTTCAACACTCAACATCTTGCTTCAGGTGTATTTTCAATCATATTTAGTAAATGGAATAACAAAATGAAAATGCATATGTACTTCTTTGAGCTCCATAGGATCTTCGTTAAAATTTCCAGAAGCATCAGACATATCTTCTGGATCTTTAAAGTATATTATTTCCATTTCAGGAATAGTAGGATCCACAAGATTCGGCTCAGAATGCAATTGTATCCTTAAAACAAAGCAAAAAAAAAAAAAAACAATACATCAAACAATAAAGCATTACTTTATTTAACATTATCTTTTCTCAATTATAAAATTTAAACCACACTTATTTTAGCATGTTTTTAAATTTTAATCTCCTATGATCTAAATTCCGCACATTTTTACTATAAATTTGCTCAATTGAACATTTTAAGTTTTTTCTTCCTATGGAGCAAAACCAAAATGTAATAAGATGAACCAAAAAAAAAAAGTTATCCCATGCTAACCTCTAACTGTTTTTGCAATAAAGTTGACTGCATTAAATTTAAATGTACAGCCTTTTAAATAGTAAAAAAAAAAAAAAAATTTTAAAGCTCACTAGAGCATACATAAAAAAAAATTATACTACCTGTTAGCTGAATTAAAAACTGGACAAGTAGGTATTGTGTACATGGAAGACAGTATTGCAGAGCATTTTTCCAAATATTTTAAGGCAGCTAAACACATATCAAGAGGAACATTGTGCGTATTACAATCAACCTCAGACGTATCTTGCAACTCTGCTAAAAGAGGAAATAAAGACATGTTAAAATCTCATATATGAATGACATTCTAAATATGCCTAACCTCAAACAGTTACACATTAAAAGATTAGTACAAATGAATTTAACTATAATCACAGTTGAGACAGATGTGTGGGTGTGTGCGCGTACAGTTTACAATATCTTGCTCAAGTAGGGTTCACAAGAGGGGAAAGAGTTTGTTGATGGTTCTTACCATGGGCGCCCATATGCAAAATTTTAAGGGGGGCTCAGATTTTCCTCATGGTTTAGCAGGATATTTTCCTTATGGAAACCGATTTCAGTACAGATTAGAGTTATTAAAAAATTTGACATTTTTCATGGCTGGAGAAGAAATGTTTTTACATTTTTGCAAAGAAAAAAGTACTAAAAGCAAGGATGTTCTAATTTCTAGGGGGGGGGGGGGTTGAGCATCCACTTAAGGGGTTACCATCCCTATATGGGCGCCCTTGGTTCTTACCTTAATCAAAATTTTATGTGTATTTTTTTTTTATTAAAGTGGGGCAGTTTGCATTTATTTACTTATTTTTTTGGTCTTTTTTAAAATTTGGTTTATTGCTTGAACATTTTCGATAAATATTTAATTCAACAAAATATTTGCATATCATGTAGCATGATATAGAGAAGATATTCATTGAACATAGCACAGAGAGAGCATGTTTCAATTGCTTGTTAGAACACAGGTGCATTGTATTTTTTTGGCGATAAACAAATTTTTTACAGAAAAAAATAACATTATCTCTTAATTTACGTTACATACGAAAGATTCTTTTTTTTTAAATCAATTATTTACTAAATGGTGAGCTAGTGAACTGGGCTGTCTGGTATATTGCATGTAAAGTATTTGTTCTAAAAGATGCATCTATGTCGCTCAAAAAAAAAAATCTAAAAAGTGATCTTCCGCAGAAGGCGTTTTGGTGCATGTTTGGGATGAAATGGGTTTAAAATATTTTTTGTTTGACCCAACTAGGAGTCGAAGATAAATTCAAAGTTTAAAAGATGTTTGAATGGTCAGATGACAACATTCGCCTCCTTCCGTGGTCTCCATGCTCTCCTGACCATACTCCATGTGATTTTTTTTAAGGGTTTATATCAATGATTGTGTGTTCTTCCCCCTTATGCTAGGTGATTTACAAGATTTATGCCAAATGATCACAAACACATTTGCTACCAGTGTTGGTGACATGTTACAGTGAGTGAGACAAGAATTAAAACTTTAATCTTGATATCAACAGCATCACAAAAGTTTCACATATTGAACATTTGTGGAAAGAAAAAAAATGTGTGCCGTAAAGCAACTAATAATTTGACATAACATTTAAAAAACAAAATTACCAGGTCCTTTTACATGCTTTAGCAAGCACAGAAGACAGTCAACAGCAGCATAAGCAAACACAAACACGTTATCTGTTCGAAGAAATGCTTCAAAAACATCCAATACAACTCTCAGGTGGTGAATGTGCTCTTTTTCAATGCCTGATTCATTGATATCAGCTGAAATACTAGGAATTCTAACAGCTCGCAAAGCTCCAAACAAAGGTCTCCATCCAGAACGTATTTCAGTGCAACAACCTTCTACAAATTCACATATAGAACTGACAATCTAAAAATGAAAAATCAGAAATATCAGAGAAAACTTTTAGCCGACAAAGAATAATATAATGTAAATGTTGTAAGAAAATTCTTATTTATTCATTAAATCTCTGTCTATGCATCTCATCAGTAATTGTTCTACTGCTCTATTTATCATAAATAGAGACTAAAAATTTAATAAATAAAAAATTGCACAAGAAAACGAAAACAAAATTACATAATTCTAATTCATGCAAGGTTCTCATCATTTATTTATTAATTACTATTGATACTCATTTTATTTTATTATTTTTATCTTATTCATTTTTGCTAAATTCTTTTAAAAGTTTGTTTCATTGCAATAAGTGCCAAAGCTAAGATTAGTCAGATGAAGATTCTCAACCACAGCAAATAAGTACAGTTTAAAGAGAAACACAAATTTCTCAACAAACATAAAAGTAAAAATGTATTATGTTATGTTTTAGTTACAAAGATCAAACTATGTGTTACAGAAGAATTTTTTTTTAAAGTAATAATTATACTTTGATTAACATAATAAATAATAACATTAATAATATTCTTAATATGCTAAATAATTATATTGAACATTTACTCAAGATGGCTCTGTTCAAATGTTGGAACTTACCTGCTCTTGAATGTCAGTATCACATAGCTCTAGACACAATAAATTTTCAAATGGTTTGAAGAGTGCTTCGTTAAAATGAAAATGAGGAAGTTCAGAATTTGAAGACAGAAGAGCGCTCACAATATCATGAATAGTTGTAACTCCTTTCTTTGATATCATGCTATCCTTGTGGCAAGCTGCCTTTGGGAAAACAATCAAATGTAAATTTTTAGTAGCAGTAAATAAAAATGCAATGCAATGAAAAACCTAAGAAAAAAGCTTCTGCTTTGATAAAATGACACTATACAAGATTAGAAATTTATATGAGGTGGAGAGAAACAAAGGGATGTAAGTGGACATTTTCAAGTTTTGAGTAAAACATGTTTAAAGATAAGGTCCTTGGTAGGCTTTCACTGAAACATTTTTCAAAATCATGCTGTATAACAGGATCTACCAGGGCTACTAGTACTATGTCTTGCCCCAAAAAGAAAGGTTCACCTACCATTTGTACTGGTTATCTCTAAATTTTTCATTTTGCCACTTACATCCCTTTGCTTCTTGCTGTTTCATATGGGCCATTCTTCAAAAAGTGTAACTTTACTGTCACACACATTTTGCAGCAAAATCATTAAGGAACATTATTAATCATTTAATAATGTTTTTTAATTTCATCAAACATAAATATATTTCAACCTGCCAACCATTTTTTAATAATACTTTTTATTTTAATATATTTTTGATTCCCAACATGTAAATTCTCACCTCCGTGGAATGTCACACACCTGGTGTGACTTTTTATGTTGCTTAAACCCTTGTTTAATTAAAAGTATATATATATTTATTTATTATTTCTCTCAGAAGGTTCACAAATATTAATTGTTTAAGTATATTTAACTTTTTAATAATGTGTTTTAGTTCATTTTAGTAGGAAAAGGAATTACGTCACACAATAAATTCTCATCTCCGTTACCCAAACACAAAATGCCATTTCTCATTAACAGGTGGCAGTAATGACATCACATTTTATTTCCTATGATACAAGGGAGCCATCTTGTTTGTTTTCAGCCAAACTTTTTAAAACTGTCAATACTTCACTCAATATTAATGAAGACTTTTTTCTCAAACTTTTTAAATTTTGCATTCAAAAATGGCAATTCTTGCTTTCAACAAATTAATGGTATTGCTATGGTTGCTAACTTTAGTTCTACCCTAGCTAACCTTTTTCTTTTGTTCTATGAAAGAAAATTTTCTATTAATAATCCTAGTACTACACCTTTTTGTTGCAGATATATTGATGATTTATTATGTATCAACTACTCCAACTTTTCTAAACTCGACAAAAATATTTATCATAACTCCCTCACATTAAAAAAGATTAGTTCTAATAGTAAAATTTTTAACTTCCTTGACATTAAAATTGATATTGACTTTAACTGTGAAACCACTATTTATGATAAAAGAGGTGAATTTTCAATTCAAAGTTAACTGTCTGCAAAGTTTCTCTTCTTGCCTCAGTAAAAAAGTTTTTATTGGCATCATTGTTTCACAAGCCATCAGGATCTGCAACACGGTTACAGCATTCAACCAAGAAATTAATCTACTTAAAAATAAACTACTTGAAAACCATTCCCCAAATAATCTCGTAAATAGTATTTTCTCTAGTATTGCCTTTAACCAACACTTCGCTTCACTGTAACCATCTTACTTGTCACATGTCTGATTTTTTCTAGAGTAAACCAATTGTTTGGACTCCAGCTTATGATGTTTTTGTGAATTAAGTTTTTCGGTAGACCTGGAATGTCTTTGGAACTGTTTTTATGGATGACACACTTATTTATTTGGTTGTCATACTTATGGGCTTAATTTTGTTTTTATTTTTGTAGACTGGCACAAAAATGACCCCGATGGACGCGGATTTTACTTTTACACCCGGACATATAGGTAAGACTTGATTTTTGCTGGCGGTACTGTGGAGGGACATTATTGATAGCCTTGGCTTCTAATGTCCGAGACGAAATCCCAGTGCTTAGTTTTAGGTCCTAATTCCAAAAATCTACATTCATTTCTCACATGTGGTGCTTTTGCCCAATGTATTCATGAATGGTGACTTTTTCGGAATTGGACATCCTATTCTTAGTTCTAGTATTAAAATTTTTGGTCTTTCGACCATAGGATGAAGTTTCCACTGCTGAAGAGTACTGGCTTCATCTGTCATTTATTTGTGTTGTAACCTTGTCTGTTTATTGTTCTATTGATGTTTACATATATATATATATATATATATATATATATATATATCAGGGGCGCAACCAAAAAATATTTTTTGGGGGGGCACAATTTTTTTTTCACAACACTCTATCAGCGTTCTCTCTTTCCTTACATCAATATATATTTATTATTATTATTAATATTATTTAGTAAAATTCCTTAAAATTGTATAAGTTTTGCAATTTATTCAAAAACTGTTGCAAAAACATTAATTGTTCTTACGTCAGAATTGAAATCACGTTAAGAATAAACTTAAAAGTACTTGAAACAACAGTATGGCGGTAAGATGTTCAAATTAATAAATGGAAATCAATACTTGTTATTACTTCGTTTACTATATTAATGAAATAAATCAAAATGCATGCGAATTTTTATCACCAAAAAGCTCTAAACTATTCATATTTTTAAGATCATTCAAGGAAAGAAAAAAAAGGAACACGTTAAAATGACATGAAATCACATAAAAATACAACAAAATAATCAATAAAATATCTTACACTTGATGAGCCCTAAATATCCACATTGCATATGTACACTTATAAAATTGTCTTATTGTCTGCAATACAAAGTTTAACCGTCGTTGTTTCTTGGTTAGTTCTCCAATAACTTCATCTGGTTCTACAACTATATCTTTGTTAATACAAAGCTGTGCTAATCCGTTTAAGCGTTCTTGAATCATTGTGCTTCTTAAATAGGACTTGAGATGGTGCAATGTTGAAAACGATCTCTCCGCGGTAGTAGAAGAAATAGGCAGTGTAATGAACGACTAGTCCCTAACTACACAAAAAATAAATGCCGAAAAGGAGAGAGGAGGAAGTTTTAAATGACCTCTCGTCATCCCTGCTTACTTTGAAGCCATTTCGTTTTCTCAAAGCGCGTTCATCTTTGTTCCAATAATAAAAAAGAAAAAGTATTTTTGAAAATTGTTCAAACTAGCGTTCTGGGGGGGGGGGGGGGGGGGGGGGGGGGGGGGAACGGGCCCTGTGGGCCCCTGATATATATATATATATATATATATATATATGTATATATATATATATATATATATATTTCAATGTACAGTGAAGCCTCTCCTAATGGACACTCCTCGTGCGGACAGTTTTTAATTCCACGATTCCAAGGCAAATAACATTATTAAACCCCTGTCCTGCAGACACCCCTCCATTGCAGACAAAAAAATTGTCCTGTTAATGTCCGTATTAGAGGGGTTTTACTGTATAAGGAATCTGAGAGGTATGTTTCAACACAAACAACTAATGTTTAAAAAATAATTATTCTAACAGACCAACCTCAACAAAATGAGGAGCAACCACACTCCAGGCTTTCATTACATGTATTAACGGTCTTCCACCTCTGGCACACCTCAACATTACATCGCCTAAATGATACAACAATAAATTACTACCATGGCCGCTAGAAGAAGCAAATCTGGAGTAATTTTGTGTGAACAGCTGAACTTGACTAGCAGCACAAAGCTCTACAAGAAAACTTATTAATGCAGATAGGTTCAGCCTGCTAGCGGCTTCTTCAAACAACCTGAAAAACAAAATACATCATAGTAATCACAACTAAAAAACCATGAAAGACAACAGGCAATATATTAAACAAAATTATATTGTAAATTTTGTTGGGAAAATTTAAAAACTTGAAAGAACATTCAATTGTATTGAAACTGCAAAAGCGGAAACAGCTCTATACATTCACTATTTTATTAGTCATTGCTATTAAGTAAACAAATGTTCTCTAGTTTAGGCAAGATGATGTAAAAATCAGGGTGTATTCAGTTTGCAGAATTAAATTCAAGTACTTTCAAACACATTCCAGGAATCTTTAGGGCAAAAATAAAGGATGTGGTATGAATGAAAAAAAAAAAAAGAAAGAAAGAAAGAAACAGAACTAAGTGAAACAGATTACATTACAAGTCAGAAAGATGCCTTTAATACTAGTTAATTTGCATAGTTCTAACTGCAATAAACTATCATTTAATACTGTAAAAAATCTCAAAACATAAATTGATGACATACTAAAACAAAGTATAAAAAATATATCAGAAAAATTTTCATTAGTATATATTTTTAACAGTAAAACAAATTCTTGGGAGGCAGGTGTGATTATTTTGTCTATCCCAGCAACTATAATTTTAAAAGATACATAAAACAGCCATTTAAATTATATTCAATACTTTTAAATCAGCATATTTAATTGTAAAACATATTAAGGTCACAGTTACATTCCTGAAAGTAATATCCACTTTTGCCACTTGGTGCCAAAGTGGCAAAAATGTATTTTTGTCAGGATTGATTTTCAAGTTTTTCCCATGATTTTCCCACCTTTGGCAAAACCCCTATCTTTTTTCAGTGAAGCTTTCTGTTGTAAGTTTTACTATACCAATTACGGCACATGCTTGGCTTGAGGGAAAAAAGAAAATCAAGAACTTGCCAGATGTATATGTGCTTCATTCCAATAAGACTATCAAAGCCTTGAAAAAATAATGAAATTCAAGAACTTTCAAGGTTTTCCAGATCATGTTCATCTTTTAAAATACAAAAGCAGTTTGATGCTAATTTCTGAAAAAGTGACTTTCCCTTTTTTTGTATTGCCCCCTCCTGTCATTCTCTAGCCACAAACCCTATTTTACTACTCATTCTGCTTTGTTACAACTAAAGTTGCTTTTAATTGTAACTAAGAATTAACTCCTTACTTCCGTTAAAAGTCACTGTGATGAACAACTTTTTCTCGGGTACACTACACCTAAACTAGTTATAACTATACTTTTGTTTATCAATTTTAATACACTTTTTTTTTGCAACATTTATGTATCAGTTTAATAGTCATGTTAGAAAGAAATCTCCTGCTATTTTTAATTGTATAACAAATCAAGTCTCAAAATCAAAAAAATGAACTTGCACATAGCAAACATTGTAACAGCAGCAAGAAATTAATTTCTTATACCTGTCTACTTGCTGGGAAAGAGCTTCAATAGCTTCCAGCAACTGATGATCTTTTATAACATCTGAAGTGTGTGCAAAGCCTCTGTTTGGATTAATTATATCATTTACATCAAGTTTCGGAGGTACTGATGATCCAGGCATGGAGGATAAATCAAGATAATTGTTACTAGAACAATTGAAACAATTGATTTAGATTAATTACATAATCAAAAAACATTTAAAACGCTGTTTATAAATTTTTTAAAAAAAAAAAAACCTTTTTTTCAAAAATTATTCCTTATGTAGTTTTCTAAGAATGTACAACCTAAATACTTAATTGCTACTATTGTTTACAAATTGAATGTTACGTACATTACAATAAACATATTAAAAATGCAAAATATTTGAAAAAGTAATTTAATAAAAATATTCAAAATAAAAACAAGCAATTAAATCTATCATATACATTGCAAAAAATAAACTTAAAGTCTAAAATAATAAATGCCTTGTGTACTAAATGCAGTAAAAGTGTTCAGCTATAAAATATGTTTTAAGGAGGTTCATCAGAATTGAATGCATTACTGCAAAATAAATAAATAATTAATTATGGGATATTTTATCAACAGCAATGCAGTCAATCATATCAAAGCCGACAGGTTGAAATAAAAGCATTTGCAGCACAATGTTATATTTTTGCTTTTTTTAAAAATTAATAATTAAACAATGATTATTATTAACATTATTATTTACCCCTCCCTATCATTAAAAACCTTATGAATAGATACTTACATTTATGCACGATTATAACTGTCAGAAACACGGAGAAATCAACTACAAAGCATAGAAATTCAAAAGAAAAAAAAGGAAGTTTAAAAAAAAGGGGGGGGGGAGAGGTTTATATCTCTAGTTGTAGTACTTGATTATAAAAACATGAATTTGTCACAAAAAATTCATTTCTTTCTGAATCATATATTATTCATAGTTATAATTTGTATGAATAAATACGATCAGAGACTATTAATTTTAGTTTTGAATGTATCATACCTTGACGAAGATGATTCAAATCCATCAGAATGATTCATAGTTTGGAGAACAGGCCGAGAAACAACAGACTGAATATTACCATGGCCACTGAAATAAGTATTTTCTAACTGGATAACAAAAAGGCAACACCTAGAATTTTAAACATAAAAATTTCAAAATTTTTAGGACAATGCATATCTAAAATGCTTTAACTGAAGAGAAAAGGGAGGGGAACACAATATACATAAAGTAATACAGTAACAAACATAAAATTAGAATAATCATAGGATATAATTAGCTCACTGAAATACATATTTCCAGCAATCAGGGCTGTGACTTCCCAACTCAAGGCCTCTGCTTAAAATAACATCCATGCTCAGAATTTGTGAGGCATGTAAACGCAAAGTTTTACTTCTGCCAGGGATTAAGGACTTCTTGAAATGCTGATGATATTCAAGCTTTGAAAGCTTAGGGAAAATAGTATCCTCAGACAAAGGACATGATGCAATGGCTAGTTGAGCAAATACAGCACTGCAGTTTGATTGTAAACCTAAAACAAAGAAATGAAACCATGTAAGATGCGATAGGAAATATTTGTACAAATACATAGTATCTAGTCCAAAAACACCTAAAAGTGAAGTTAAGTGAAAAGTATGAAGTTTTTATTTGTTATGAATTGTCTTAGTTGGCGAATACACTTACGCATTATTGTGCACACACAGAAAATAAAAAAAGAAAAATTAATGCATTTGTGCATATATGCAACATTTGTGACAAGGTAAATCTGAAACTCTGTATGCAACTACATGACTAACACAGTTAGTTTTCTCTTTCGAGAGTTTAACACCCAATTTCTTACCTTCACTGCACTCTTGAACTACATAATACTATAATGCAAACTAGATATAATGCAAAATATTCAAAATAACATAAAAAACAAAACAAAATATATATTAAATATAACAGAAAATACTTCAAAAATAGCAACATTAATGTGCAAAAACACTTTTTTTTTAAAATACTTACCAAGAATATTACATAATTTCGCTGCTCTTTGTAATCCATCTAAATTTTCTGCAATTGCATCTTTAGTTCTTCTGTGTTCCTCTTTTGCTCCTTCTGTACCAAGAAGGAAACCTATAGTACTAGATATACCACATGAATTGGTACCATTTAATAAAACTGAGAGAACTTCTAGCATTGTATCCCAGCAACAAGTCAAAATTCTTCGACTGAACTTTCTTCCTATAGGAAAAAAAATAAACCTTAATACTATAAAAAATATCAGTGTATAAATCTTAACTAATAATAAAGCTGAAAGTCTGTCTGGATGTCTGTGAGGCACGTAGCACCTAGATCGTTCGGCCCGATTTTCATGAAATTTGGTACAAAATTAATTTGTAGCATGGGGGTGTGCACCTGGAAGCGATTTTTCGAAAATTAGATTTTCTTCTTTTCCTATTCCAATTTTAAGAACTTTTCATCGAGCAAATTATCACAATGTGAGCGAGTAAATTACTAAATTATCATAACGTGGAACTGTAACATCGGCAAGCATAGCAAATTGGCGAGAAATTCATCATTCATTATTTGTAAATATACAGGCCAACCACATGACCTTTTAATTTTCTACTACGGGCAAAGCTGTGCAGGTACCACTAGTTAAAAATAACATAGAAACAGATAAAAAGGGACACTGAAATAAATATTAATGACACTTTAAAAACTTTTTAAAAATAGCTTACCAACTTATATTTTCCTACTTCTTTTTCTTATGAGTAATAGTTGAAAAGATAAAAATTCAAATGCACAAAAAAGAAGGCATGTAATTATTTTTACCACCATATTAGTGTTTTAGTGTTTTACAATTGTTTATACCACTATGTTTATACCACTAAGATTTATGCACAATTACTGGTAAATGCTAACATTATGTAACACGTGTGACATTGGAGAAACAACAATTAAATAAGAAAAATAAACGTTCACACCAAATCGCCCTAATCATTTGCACCCAATTTGCACCAATCAGCACTCAAAATTTGTTTTGAGTTGAAAATTTAAAAAGAATCAAGTTTTTGCAAAATGGCACTGTTTGTCCTTGCATGGCATTATCTGATTCTAAAACAATTACATTCCAATCTAAAAGATCAAATCTGAATTACAAAAGTCTTAAAGCAACAATTTCCAGTGTGATTCAACTTAAATTTACTCTTTTGTATGGAAAATAGAAAGACGACATTTCCTTCCATTTAAAAAGAGTGCTGCTAATCAATTCAGAAGTGCAACATAAAAAAATGTGCACTTGTTTAAGCAAAAATTAGTACTTTAAGCATTATAAAGCATCAAAAGAGCCTCCAATTTACATATCAAAAAAATAACAGTTCATAAACTGCTTACTTCAACAAAATACAGTAGAAGACTGTTATAACGCCGACCTGTATAACCCAATTCTCTATAAACCGCACTACTTTTCAGAAGTAAACAATAGGTTTCGAAGTTTAAAAAATCCCTCTGTTTTGCTTTGCAAACATAAAAATGGTTAGGCAAATTAAATTTTGAAAGTTTTTCATCTTTCCATCTTATTTCAAAACTTTTAAATTGAAAATTAGTACTCATAGTAAACAAAAAATACCAGATGGCTCTTGAAAATGCAGCTGTTATGCAAACCATGAAGCTAGCAGAAATGCAGGATTTTGATTGTGAAACATATTTATTTGTGAATAACTAATTGTATTATTGGTGCTTTAATACTCATTGCAGATAAAACTCATTCTGAATTGCTAATATATAGATATATTCTGAATATTAGTTTCAAAATTTGTGAAATGATCTATATAACGCAATAACCTGTGTAACACAAAAGCTCTGGTCCGAGGCGTGCGTTATAACGGTCTTCTACTGTAGCTTATTATGCAATGTGTAGCAGCCTGCATAGTACAATCAGACAATGTATTTACTTATTTATTTATTTTTTTTTAAATAATTTGCAGATTAATAGCCTGAGAAATATGGCCCTTGGTAAATGTCCTGGACTAATACGTAAAACACACAACTTAAATGAGAATTTTCTGCCTTATTATTTTAAATGCTTAAAAAACAAAGTCAAGAAGAATAGCAGAGAGCATCAAAAAGTTGACTACCTGCATCAACATTAGGAGTAGATTGGGTGTTCACTATAGCTCTCTCTAAGCGTCTGTAGTCAGCTAACTGCTGAGCCCCTGGGAAAGAATTTCCTAGGCCATCAACATCTGAAATATTGTGAATCCACCATGCATCAGTACCAAAGAGCAAACCTATGAATTGAAATCAAAAGAAAGAAAAAAAAAAAAGAATAGAATAAAGCAAGCAAACTTAAAATTCAAAAAGAAAAACAAAAAGCAAGCAAATAAATAAAACTATCAATGAAGAAAATGCTAATACAATAAACAAATGAAAAACCATGCAAAAATAATGAATGCAATTATAAAAAATATAAAAATGATGATTTGGTAACAAAACAAACACATAAATAAACATCAGCCAAGCAACTTGTTCTTATATTTAATTTCTTTCGGGGGGGGGGGACATATATATATACAAATAAATAAAACCTGATATAGTCATAACCCTATCAACACTTCATTAGCAAAGTTTTGCACACATTACCCAAAATTTATATTACTGATGCAATAAAAAATAACTCATTCTAAAACAGACAAAAACAAACAGCATAAGAAATGAAGTTTATCTAAAGATCATTAAACAATAAGAAACAATATATTTTCATTTATTACACACTTTAAACAGAATTTAAGATTAAGCTACTCGCTAGTACTGTCACAATTTTAGAACTAAGTATTGCTCTCTACAACAGAACAATCATTCAACAAACAGATTTACTAATTCTTCTGCAACAATATGAGTCTGCCCAGTAATTCAGAAATACTTTTTAGCCTTTTGATAACACAATGGCACACTTACTTATTCCATCCATGATCAAGATCAATGTCTAAAAATACAATAGGGAATTGATACATTGCATGCATTAAGGAAATATACGTACAGCAGAAGAAATTTCTTATGATGTAATCTTGTTTAGTTTAGCATGGTCTTTAAACCAATATGCAAAGGCTTTTATCAGTGGAAAATATTTATTTGTTTAAAGCATGACTTACTGATTGAATTACATGCAATATACTGACACAAAAGAGGATACAGAAATAGTTTTTGGAAGGAGCACTGAAAAGTAAAAAGTATTCCCCCCCCCCCCCCCGCAATATATATTTTTTGATTAAAAAAAGGTCACATGATGTTCCTTTAAAATGCTTTTAAAGAGTCCACAAAGCCAATTAATCTACTTTCAAGTACAGAAATATTACATATAAATTTACTTTGAATGTGATGGTAAAATATCATTTTTAACATTTTAAATCAATTAGCTATTTAACCTCACACATAATCTTACCAAAATAGTATAATAATGCACAGTTAGAAATATTGTCACAATGAATAAAACAAAGGTTATTAAAACAGAATAACCACTTTTTTCTATCAAAGACTAAGGGCGATTACCCTCCCCAGCTTTTAAAAATTAATGTCTACATATAAGCAGGTGTGGTTTTTCCTGTTTTCTAAAAACAATTGCATTAAGTATACAACCCTACATTCAGAAAAAATCTCTTTTTTGGGATACAATTATTAAAAATTTTAACATTTAAAGAATACAACAAATTTACAGGTTTGCTACTAAAACCATTGAAATAAAGTCAAGTACTGATTGAGAAATAAACGACTCATTACTTTGAAACAGTCCTAATTGCTAAGAAAATTACAAGTTACACATAATAGGAACCCATAGTTATTTTAAAATATAGAAATATAGTTCTAGCCAGATTTATTGCTTTGTCATACCAGACAGCAGATTCACCAGAGCATAATTTTCTAATGACACAGGTTTATAACCAGCTTCTTCAAGCAAATTCGTGGCCAGAACTTGTTGATATAACTCAGCAAGCCAAACAGCAGAAAGGTAAACTAAAACACCACTGCCATGAACTTCTTCAATAAATTGTTCCTGAAAGTATATACATAGTTTAAAACTCTTGAAGTTAAACCCTTTTAAAAAAAAAAATCACATGCAGAAAATGCATCACTGCATTACTCACTTCTGTTAATGGTATGTCACATGAAGGATCTCTGTAATAATTTTTTCGAATGAGTTTCAAATTTAATAGCAGTGCCGAATATAAGGCCAAATATATACCATCAGCATTCAGGATTGTAATATGAGACATAACATCACTATCAGTAGCTTCTTTCATAGTTTGTTGAGACTGCCATAAACCTTTCAAAATAAATAAATTAAATAAGAAAAAAACTGAAAAGAATAAAAGTGCAAATAGAAAAAAAATTACTATCATTCTGTGCAGTTTTAGTCTTGCATTCAAGTTTTTTTTAAAGTGACACAAAAGTTAGTAAGCAGTTTTTTTTTTTTTTGATTTTTTTTAGTAAGTTAGATACTTTAAAAATTTTAACTTGTAATGTTAAAATCATAACTTTTTACAATGGAATATAAATGTGCAATTACATTTGTTTAAACATATGCATCAGAAAATCGGACATGAGAATAAATTTGCAGACTATATCTGCATAGAGAATGCACTATTTTTGCTTGTATAGTTAATTGGTTCTATGCAAACTAAAATTTTGCAAATCTGTCTTATACGTTTTAAGTTTTATAAAAAATCTACAACCAAGCATATACATGCTTTATCATTGAAGTCCACTAGGACGACAGTTTAAAAATTGAAATGTTGCCTAAAGTTATAGAATATAATATATGGTGCATTCCACAGTGTTTGGCTCCCGAAAGGTCTCTTACTAAATAAAAAAAGTATATATCCATTGCAAAAATACAAATGAGAGTTAAAAATGATAGAAACAATTCTAGATCTGTATTTCTTTACTGTGAAAAATAAAAGTTTTTCGAGATTTGGCATTATGTGAGGAACATATCACAGCCTAAGACAGTAGAATGACCCATGTAATGTAGCAATTGAGAACCTTTCTATAAACTCTGCCAGTTTCTATGGGCTCAAGGAGAAAACCATATAAATATTTGTATTTACAATTTAAATATTTTTATTTATTATTTTGAATGATTTTCTGCTCCTGGTTTAAACAGCGTTTAATGTTTAAACTGAAAAAAAAAAGGTTCAAAAAGATAATTTAATAATTTACAAAGTTAAAAAACTATACAAAACATTAAAAAATAAATAAATCCCCAAAATATTAAAAGATAAATATACCTTCACAGTATTTTGAAGAAAATTCTTGCAGGGCCTGATCAGTTTCAATTGAGCTACGAATCGAGAGTAATTCAGGCAAAAATGACTGGAAAACTTTCACAAAACGTCGAGCATTCTGTCTTTCTTGAATTGCAAATTCTAGTCTGGCACGGCATAAATTTTCAATCCTTTCCCTCTCTTCTTTACCTGCATCTTCTTCTCCAAGCAGCGTTTTCGGAATTTTTCTTAAGCGATCCAATTCCTCTTCTGGATCCACGTCCACCTGAAAAGTAGTGGAGTGGAGGGGTGGAGAGAAAAAAATTAAAAAAGGAGTTGAAAATAAATGGTTTAATTAAGTAAAGTGTTAATGCAAACAATGCATCACAAAGAAATAAAGAAAAGTAAAATGGAAAAATCTAATTAAATAAAACAGATTCATTTTCTTCCAATTAAAAAAAAGGCTGTAAAATCACCGGGAAAAATTAAAAAGCACTGTTAAGTCAAATGGAACAGAAATTTTAAATCGGAAAATTATCGTTTGTGTGATCACATTTTAAATTAGCGTAATTTTAGTTTCAGAAAGTTGGCACTTTTTTTTTCCTCGACTGCAAAGAAATAAAATTTTGTTTTTGTCGAGGTAAAAATTTCCCCTTTTGATCATTATTTGAAGATTTATCTTCTTTCTGCTTTTTTTTTTTTTTTTTTTTTGTACCGCCAGCAAAAGTTAATCAAGAAAGTTGTGTTGAATATATTTGGGAATTTTTGATTTGACATTTTCTTTTTTTAGGAATGATTGTTTAGACAGAAAATTTTAGTCTTTTTTTTTCCCCTCTAATTTGAAGCCTGACTGTTGAACATGTGTCATTTGACATAACTTTTATTTTCGAGGTAGACCGTGCAAGCCAGGCAATGCAGCTAGTCTATATAAATAAAACAGAGAATATATGTGTATATGTGTGTGTGTATGTTTTCTATACAAATCCACAGTTTACATCAGATCTCGACCAAATTCGGCAGGGAGGAACTTGGGCATCCGAGAAGGAACATAAGGGGGTTTTCAAACACCAAAAAAGTACTGAACCGTTCAAATTTTAAGATCCAAAAGTGGCATTAAATGGCTCTTTCTACCCCAAATAATTATCCAACCAGTTCAATTTTAGCACCATTCAAAAGCCCGCGAAAAATACCCCTAAAATAGATTTAATTCCGTCAAATTTCAAAAAAAAAAAAAACAAGGCTGTGAAACCACCGGAGAAAAAAATTAAAAGCATTTTTAAACCTAATGAAACAGAAATGTTAAGTCAAAAAATTATCATTTTATCAAATTTATCATTTTTGCGAACTCATTTCAAATTAGTGTGAATAAAACCAGAGGGTTGCTTTTTTTTTTTTTTTTTTGACTGTGACCTAATAAAATTATGTTTTTGCTTTCAGGTGAAAATGTCTCCTTTTGATTATTATTTAGCAATTTCTCTCTCTTTTTTTTTGTACTGCCAGCAGAAGATAATCAAAGATTTTAGTTGTATTTATAGAGGGTTGCATTTAATTTATTCAGGACTTTTAAATTTGCTGTTAACAAAATTTAAGAATCATTATTTTGACGGGAAATGTTGCAGTATTTTTATTATTTTTCCTATTATTAAAGCATAACTGTTGAACAAGCGTCACTTGCCATAACTTTCCTTTTTGAGGTAAACCGTCCAAAGAAGGGAAATGCAGCTAGTTTGATAATAAAGTAAGACATTTATGTTCAGAATATTTTGTACATATTTGCTAATCATAAAAATAATATGCTTCAAATTCTAGCTGCATTTATAGAAGTTGCTAAAATAGCTATTGCAGAGCATCAGATTCTTATGTTTACAGTACCCGCCACAAATACTGGATTATAAAATCAGCCGCTTTTTAAAATCAAATCTCGAAGAACAGAATCATTACATGTTAAAATCATCCTTTATTAAAATCACTATCGCCGTTTTATGAAATCAAGCTTTTGTACATCATACGTAAAAAACTGATGAAGAAAAGCACCAAGAAGTGAAGGAATCAGTCTCAGAAGATGAAGAAATCTCAGTACAAAAAAAAATTTGCCTCTTCAATGATCAATAGATGTCAGAAAAGCGCTTGATGATATACGATGCATTTTAGAGCAAGGAGGAATTTATAATGTTAAAAGTTACAAAACGTTTAGTAAACTCTCACGCTTTCCTATTCTATTTACCAAGTAACAGTATGCCAATATTTTAAGGCCCTTGTGCAATGTTAAAAAATGAAACTCATGTTTAGGTAAAATGACAAACACTTAACACAAAAATAAATGAAGTAATTTATTTTGTTTTTAGAGTATTAAAACTTCAAAACCTTTAATTTTTGTTAATGTAGGTATTCTGGTTTATAAAATTTAGCCACTTTGTAAAATCAAATGTCCTCAGAATGAATGTGATTTTAAAAAGTGGTGGGCACTATATACTTTACCCATAAATATAACTAGGATAGAAATCATTGGTATGATATCTGATGATTTCGAAAAATAACGAACAAATACATGAGAAAAAGACATGCAAATCCTCATCCTTACTCATTAATGCATTTACATAACAGTAAAAGTTAATAATAATGTGTTATAATGAGCAAATTACTTACATCTTCATCAATATCATCTATTGTTGCTTCACTTGAAGATGAAGATACATACGCCAAGGCATCTTCAGCACTTTCAGTAACAGGGGACACAATTTCTTGTGCATTGCAAAAGTTTGGAAGATTCTCATCATTTTGTACATCTAACTGTAAATCTATTTTCTCTTGCACATCATCCTCAGACAACTCTGAACTATCATTTTCCTTTTTCTCCAGCGAATCATTTGAAGTTTTAAAATATATATCTTCATGCTTAGGCTCTTCATCATCCAACAACTCTTTGCTTTCCACAGTTTGGTTTTCTTCTTGAGTGTCGTTACTTTCTTTCTTATCATTTTCAAATGATTCATCTGATTTCATAGGCTTGTCTAATTCATCACTTGAATCACCTTCATCAGAACTAGCAGGTGAACTTTTTATAACATTATCTTCATGGTCTTTTTCATTAGAGGACTGTAAATCATCTACAGTGTCTGCCTTATCAGATTTACAGAGCACTTTCTTTTCTTTATCAGCAAGCAAATTTCTTAATTTTGTTTTCAACCATCGCTCAGATTTGGCACCTACAAATTTAAAGACATTTGTATTTATGCATGTTTTTCCTTCTTTAAGATATGAAGGAAAAAAAATGTGTAGGAACAAGTGTTATTGGTCGAAATAAATACCATCACGCTTTATTTAAAAGGAGACTTGGCACTATTGAAAATTACAAAAAACAATGAAATGATGAATTTTTCAGTTATTTGCTATGTAGCTGGATTTTTTTTATCATAGTTCAGAAAAGTTTTGAAATAATCTTATCCATACTAATGTAAAGGCTAGGATAATAAAAAGGCTCTAAATAGTTGAACTCGGAATTCTTAATTTTACTTTCAGATTTATTCTTTTTTTTTTTTTTTTTTTTTTGAGTTCAGTACATTCTGCTTCACAGAATAAGGGATTAGTTTTGAAATACATTGAAAAGACATAATGAAATGATTTTGTAGGAGAAATGTAGCAGAAAGTAGATGGAATAGTAGAACACGGTGTAGTAGAAATTTTTTTTTCCTTCAATGTTTCTCGATGGATGTAATTATTATTTTTATTATTTTTTTTTCATAAACTAAATCATTAAAAGCAAAACTCCCTCCATTAAGTTGTACAGCATTCCATTATAAGTGTAACAAAATATTTTAGTAACAAAATATTCATAAATAAAAAAGGAAGACACTTTAAAATCATTAATTTCAAACAATAAAAATAACAATATTACAACTTAGAAGTAAAACTTTTAAAGAGGTAACACTGAAGATGATGTTAGTTAAGTTCATTACAAAATAACTATTTGTTACACTTTGATTTACTAGCATTAATTTTTGTTTAAATCATAAAAAAGTACCAATAATGTTAAGCCCCCCCTCCCCACCTCTTCTGCCCTCATATATGGTAATTAATAAAAGTGAAATTTTTGATTTGACTAGTTAAAAAAGCTAAAATCTGTTTCATTGATTTAATTTATGTAAAATATTGACTTTTAAATAGAAATTTAAAAAAAAAAAAATGGAAATAACATACAAAACAAAACAAAAAAACCCTTAAAAGTCAATTAACTTTTGCACACTATACATACCTTTATAATCTGCACTTTCAAGAGTTCTAAACTGAGAATTGATGCTTACTACGAAATCTTCTTTGATCTTTTCACCATTATTTATTTGCTCCAAACTTTTTAATAGACTTGAAACACAACTAACACTTGCATAACATACGTTATTATCACTGCTGTGACAACATTCACCAAGAGAATCAATGCAGCTAAAGGAAAGAAAGTGTTAGTTGATTTAGTAGTGTTTTGCATCATTTTAAAACTTAATTTCATATTATAGTATAACTTTAATTTAATAATACCCCATTGAACGATTTCCTCAATTTAATGATACATTTCACTGGTCTGGTTTTGATTGCATTGAATGTCTCTGCTCCTTGATTTAACGAAAACTTTTTTAAGTCCCTTGACACTCGTTAAATCGGGGTTATACTGTATTACTTTACATTTTCATTGTTGAAAAGTTGTGAAATTAATAAATTTTCAGTGAACAAAACGTTTAACCCATTTTGTGTTTAATAAATAAGCATAACTACAACCTTCAGACTTCTCTATTGGAAAATAAATAATTCACATAACTTATACTAATTATTTAACCGCATATTATTGATAACACTCACTTTTGGGAATGAACCCACTGCACTGCCTTCATGGGAAAGATAGACTAGACGTCAACAAAGAAATGTGCTATTAGGTAACATTAGCCACATATTTGGCTGGAACAAATTGTTGCCAAGCAGATGGCAAATGTCAATAGTATTTCTTTACTCTTTTTTATTCCAAAACCAAAAAAAAAAAAAAAACCGACAGCGGCAAAAACTTCTGGAAACCTGTTCGATTACTTCGGTCAATCTTTTCCGAATAAGGCAGTATAGGTAACATAACAGTTTGTAAGACATACTGATGCCTGATCAAAATACCCAAAAATTCAATATTATAATTTTGATGGTTTAACTCTAGATTTTTTTAAGCAATTATAAAAGTTACATTTGCTAGTTAAAAACATCTCCATTTGAAAAAAGAAAAATGCTGATTGGTTCTTATGGATAATAGCAGCATTTCTTAAATTCTTTCGAACCACGGAACAGTAAAAGTGAAAAGATATTAGAGAAAGAGTGAGGGGGTCCTCACAAGATATTACATAAAGTAATTGTAATATTTTTATTAGGATTTACTAATGAAAATATTAAAAGTAGAAGTAAATAGATAATGTACCTGTTATACGAAACTGAACACACATTTGAGATTATTTATAGAAAAGTATGAAAAGTAATCACAAAATTTATGTAAAAATATCTCATAAATATTGTTAGTATTATTTTTTTAATAAGGACAATTTTTCAATGTGGGCAGGTAAAAATATCTGAAGATCTGTCAAATTTTCGGCGGTTTCACACAACTTTTCTATATTTCTACCAGTATTTAAAAAGAATTTCAGTATAATTCAGCATTAAAAAAAAAAAACCAGTACATTTCTAAAATACAAGTATTTCCAGTATCAGTAGACACCCTGCAATATCAATTTTAGCTCCTTGTGCCACTGAAAAATTCGAATTGTAATTTAGTTGTAAAAGTATAAGGGTAAAAAAGCAAAATGATAAATTTAGGAAGTCTCTCACTAAAAGAATCAGCTTATGAAATTAAAAAAAAAACAATTTCATCACGTCAGTTCAAACACAATTTTCTGCATGAGAAGTGAAATGTAACAGTTGGTAAACCTAAAGTTTTACGCAAAGACTAATATTAACAACTAATGACATAAAATAAATGTTTTACTCTTTTATTTCAACTACTTGATCCCAGAAATATTAAGTTATGAATGATATTATAAAGAAAGTGAAGTTGAAATAAATGATTAAACTTCAAAAATTTCACTTTTCAAAAATAAACTAGCAATCAAAAGTAACCTACATTTTAATCAGATCTAAATCCAATGATATCCAATCTTTATCACTAGTAGCATGGAGAGGAGGAGCTGCTAATTCTAGAAGTAATTCTGGCTCTGAAAATAGCTGCAGTATTCAATATGTTAGTGAGTTAGTAAGTGAAAGGAAGAAAATAAAATGTTAGTACAAAAAGCAAAGTGAAGGAGCACATAATTTTTAATAATTTTAGGCCTAAATAAGTGATAAATTTTTTTTAACACTTTTTAGGATTTAGTGATGAGAAGCAAGTAAAGGATTCTAGCTGGAAAACTTTTCTTGTGCCAACAAAGGTTAAGCACAGTAAACTAGACAGTTCTACCCAAAAATTAATCAAAATGTAAAACACCACTTAAGCTACAAATACAAATTGAAAAGCTTCCCATAATATTGATAATGAGAGACATTTTCTTTTATTTAACGTATACTTATTAGCAGTGGTGTTCCCATAGGGTATTATACTCCATATACCGCATATACTCTCAACTATTTTTTACTTCCCTTTACAAAAAAGGAAGAATTGTATTTGCAGAAAAATTTTCACTCAAAAATCGACTTTAATTTCTATTTTACTCACCCCTGAATGAATATTGAGTTTTTTTATTCGACTCGACCACACGTGGATAAGTGCCTAAGAGTGTATAGACACGAGAAACATCCATAATGATGATTCCCGACTTAATTACAACGAATTTTCTAGTTACGTCTGTATGTAGGTATGTACGTGCGTATGTATGTCGCATAACTAAAGAACGGTAAGTCCTAGAAAGTTAAAATTTGGTATGTACGCTCCTAGTGGGGTCTAGTTGTGCACCTCACCTTTTGGTTCCATTCGGGTGTTTCTAAAGGGATCTTTTGCCCCTTTTTTGGGGGGAAATCATTGTTAATTTCAATGTAAACTCAAGTGGTGTTATAATTTGGTGGACACTTGGCGATATATCGCCAGTCTTTTGGTCGCCAAGTTTTGTCACCAACTTGGCGATAAATTTGGCGATTTTTTTTTAAAAATATGTTTCAATTTGGCCACTGTTGGTGATATTTAGAGAGTAAACTATTGAATCACATTAAAATTGCCAGTAATATGTTTTAAAATTTTCTTACGGCGAAAATAATGTATTTATGTTACCATATTTTGCTACAAGTAACCTTATTTCTTTGTATTTCTTAACACTTATTAAATCATCGCCTTTTGAACGCATAGTTATAATCGCATACACATTAGAGTGGGCCGAAATAAGCTGAAAATTTTTTTTCGAAATCAATTTTTGGATAGCGCACAAAAGTTGCGTAGTGAGCTAGTTAGCACTCACAAAAAATTACATGGATATTAAAAAATATCAAGCAGGAGCTATTTGACACTGAAAAATCGAAAAAAAAAGAGAAAAATGAATTTCTGTCGAATTTTTTTTTTTAAATTAAATTTCAAATATTTTGCTGGAATGCACAGAAAATGTTATATAATGAGCCAGATCGAGCCCATTAAATGTTTCATTGATTTTAATGAGCATTTAACTGCTCCTTTCCAACATCAAAAATTGGAGACTGAAAAAAAAATTGAATTACGTTAAAAACCAATGTGAAAATTATTTTTCAAAATTAAATAATAGACTAATTAATTAAATAGCACTATTAATAATAATAAATATTATCACGCAATAGCATCATACATTTTCTAGAATTACATATAGAGATTATAAAATTTTGAAAAAGAAATCTTCAAATTTGATTTATAATACCTCATGCATAATGAATATTATTTTTCGGAATAATATTGTCCCTTGTTATCAAAGATGGAAGTTCTTTCCCGGCTTGAAGTTTAGCACGAATGTATCCATCTCGTGCAGTTTCACCACGAACTTTTATTGCAGCTTCGGGTATTAGTTTCACACAACGTTTCACAGCTTGCGTGTGACAGGGAAATTTCTCGAAAGTAAACTCTGTAGAATGTTCTTTGCACATTTCTTTCCATTGTTGGTCTTTTAGATGCATTGTAAGAGGTGGCTCTGTTACAACACAGTTTGCCCAATCAACTAAATCAACATAATCAACGGCTTCAAAATTGAGTTTAGGACGCTCAAGAATCGTACACCATCCGAGCTCTTCGTCTTCTTATTTCTAGAGTTCAGAATGGGCCTAACAGCTGATTCCCGAATGTATTTTCTTGAGTCAAACAACATTGTCAACAGTAGCTGTTCAGGATGAGCGAAATACGCATTATTTGAGAGAACTTTGAAAATTATCTCCTTAACGTTGTCTGGAAACTGCCTTGCAAGAGAAATCATTTTCCAAACATGTTGGGCACCATACTGGCAGTTCGGTTTCATTTTTATTTCCAACCACATTAGAGCGTAAACTAACATTACATACTTTACAAGCATTGTAAGATTTTCTGATGGAGTTGGAGTGCCTATATACAAGCATAACAAACGGTTTGCAGTTGTCAGCCATCGCGCATGACTGAGTTTGACTAGGCTACTGTCAGCCACGCTTGAAGGACAACTGACCATCTTTTACGGCAAGACAGATTCTATACAAATATATTTGTTCAGTACTTAAATTTTTTATATCTTCCATGTCCAAAACCAGAAGATTGCAGTCAATTTTATCAAACTTGACTACCGGATTTTTTTTACAATCTCTAAGAAGTTGTCCGATAGCTCCAGAATATGAATGTGGCCCCTTTGTGCAACCGTCTAATTCCAGAATAAGATGCCACAGTGGCAACTCATTAGTATGCAGCAGACATATGTTCCACTGTAAAGGTCTTTTGAGATATGTCTCAAGTAAATGAATTACTGCACCTTTCCATCCCGTATTTACATTTGTTCCGCCGCATCCAATAAGCGATAAGTTAAGCAAGCTCATATCATACTTTTTTGCAAAGCCTATATTACCTTGCGAAATTTATTTTGCACTTTCACCAACTGTTAGTGATAAATGACCAATGAACTTGCTACCTGGTTCTTCTATCTGTGCTACTTGTGTTTCAGATGCTGATTTTTGATGGCCAAATGTCTTTTGAAGGGTATCATCTTTGCGGCCGTCAAAATACAAACTCTTTATAGCTGCCCCTTTAATTGCTCTAAAATCCCTTTCTCTTAGCTTGCTTCTTTTTTTATCGACTTCCCTCCTTACTTTGTTTTTATCGACAATATATATTTGTTTTGTACAGGAGAAAATAAGTCGAAATCAGCGAGAACTGCTTAGCAATTTTAGTCACACAAGAGAGGACCCCTTTAATTGCTTAACTCCCAGCTGTGGAGGTGTAGAATTATAGCATTTCCTGTCAGTGGGTTTCGTCTCTTAAGTGGGTCGTAAAGTCGAGAGGAAGAAATGGCTTGAGAAAAAGAAGAATATTTGCGTTCAATTCATTGGTCAGTTTAAAGGACTTCAGAGGATTCACATTTTTTTAATACTCAAGGTTTCTATTCATCAAACATATCTAAAATAGTTATAAAATAATCTTAGGAATAATAGAAGCAGTTGAGCGCCATTTATTATCCAGGAGAAACAATTGGAACCGAAGATTAAAAAATTAGCATACTATTTTTTATTTGAGTGTGCATTTTTATAAATTGGCGTACAAATGTCGCTTAAAATTATTTGAATTTTCATTGTTTTTTCTAAGTAACGTATTGCGCAGCATTTCAGTATTTACTTATTTCGAAACTACTTTAATTTTTTTTTCATTTTTCCTATGTTTCAGTCTTAAAGGAGCGTAGCTAAATATTCTACGAAATGTATAAAAGTCTTTGAGGATTTCAACTAATTCACTGACAGATACTTCTTATGTTCAGGGCCGGATTTAAGGGAGGGCAGGCTGGCTACTGCCCCGGGGCCTCCACAACAAAGGGGCCCCCACAATAAAATTTTTACAAAATATCCTAACTTTCACGGGTTAGCAAACTTTACGTACCCCTATAAATAATAGTAATAATAATAATATAAAAAAATAAATAGCAGTAACTCAGGATGTATTTATTATTAAAGTGCTGATCGAAAATATCGGATATATACATCAAAATATTCGGATATATATATCAAAATATCGAATATTTTCGAAAATATGATGATCTTTTCGAACCCTGATTAGGGGCTTCCACTCTTTCGTTGCCCCGGGTCCTCCACACTTCCAAATCCGGCACTGCTAATGTTGAATGCTGAAACTAGCTTCAAACTTTTATTTTTGCCACCCCCCCCCCCCTTTTTCTTTTTTTTGTGGAAAAAAGTGCATTTTTGCCCTTTTTTTCAGTTTTTCAATGTCAAATAGCGCCGGCTAAATATGAAACAAATTTAGCGAAATTTTTTATGGGTAATAACGGGTCCATATAGCAACTTTTCCGCACTATCCGAAAACAGATTTCCAAAAAGTTATTAAGTAACTAAAAGGATTGAATACAGAACTTGCTACTTAAAAATTTCAAAAAAACAAAAACTTATTGTCCATAAAAGGTGCTTCAATGTTCAAATATAGATAAATAACTAAATATACTGAAGAACAATGATGACTGCTTCAAAAAAATCACAGCAAACTATCCAACTGCATTTAAGAATTTTGTATCGTTAATATAATTATATAATTAAATACAAAAGTTAGTTTGAATTGGGTTTTACCAGATTTCACACATCCGCTGACTATTCATTACTTTTTAGCCTTAATTTTGTTCCATCTCACTCAGCCTCAAATTTTCAATAAATTAAAAAAAAAAAAAATCTATCAGAAAGAAAATTTTCACCCTAGCTTTGGGGCCATCTAGAATGGTTTTCGTCAATGTATCAATCTTTACTAATTATAAAGCTGAGAGTTTCTCTGTTCAGATCTCTGTCTGTCAGGATCTCTGTGACGCGCATAGAGCCTAGACCGTTCAGCCGATTTTCATGAAATTTGGCACAGAATTATTTTGTAGCATGGGGGTATGCACCTTTTTCGAAAATTCGATGTGGTTCTTTTTCTATTCCTATTTTAAGAACAAAATTATCATAAGACGGAGGAGTAAATTACTAAATTATCATAACGTGGAACCGTAACATGGACACAAGCCAATTGGTGAGAAAATTCACCATACATTATTTGTAAATATACAGGCGAACCAAAAGACCTTTTTATTTTGTATTACGTGCAAAGCCGTGCGGGTACCACTAGTCTCTAATAAAGATCAAGAGCCTTCTTAAAAGAATTTAGTGTGCACTGAAATTTAAACCATCTCAAAAATTTACTTTAAATTTTTCCATTTCAAAATACTTATTTAATTTTAATTTAGTTTGACTTTTTTCAGCAGTGCAATGCACATTAAACTTTTCCTCCTGTATATTTCCTTATTTTTTCGGGCAAATAGTCAAAAACTGAGCTATGAAAAAATATATTTCTGTATATTACAAAAAGTACAAATCATCAGTAATAAATTACCTCTTTGACGGCTTTAAGAGCTTCAAGTCTATGCTGAATAGGAAGATATAAAAGCATGCGATGAAACAGAGACTCCAAAACAGGGCGCAGTGATCCAATGCTTCCAGTCAGTCTCACAAGTTCTATAGCGATACTAAGTATTGTGTTTGTTAATAATGTAATACAACACAACAAATATATTCAAACAAAAACATAATTATTAACAATGTTTAAAACATAAATCATAAATTTAATTCAACAATACTTGAAATATTAATCTAATTACATTATGAGATCAAAAAAGAAAAGAGCTCTTCAGGAAAAATAGTGCAGAAATTTAGGAAAGTGCATTTAAGGCTTCCATAGATTTTTTTTTCTAAATCATGCTGTACAGCAGCACCTACCAGGGCTACTAGTACTATCTCTTGCCCCAAGACAGAGGAGATGTTCACCTACCATTTGTACTGGTTATCTCCAAATTTTTAATTTTGCCACTTGCATCCCTTTGCTTCTCACTACCTCATATTATTTCTTTCCGAACTTTGAAAATCATTTTTGTAGTCTTGTTGCTTGTTAGTACTAAGTTATTTAGGTTGTGAAATGTGCATTGAAAGACAAAAATATATGAACAAAAAAAGTTAGTTTTTTAAATTAGAAAAATTAGAAGAGATGAAACTGATAAACATTCCTCCTAAGTACAAAATAAGGACTGATTATTAGAAATTTAATAATAAAATTAATGAAATATGAATAATCATAAATGATCTGATAAATAAACTCACAGATTCAAATATCTAAAGCATAAAAGCCTTTGACATTCAAACACTATATTTTATTGGAATATAAGGTGAAAAGAATGAACTAAATAAGCACCTGTAAATAGTTTTTGCTTCCATGCTTTGGCATGACGGAGCAGCAGCTAAACAACCAGATCCTCTTCCAATTTCAGTACCTTCGCAGCTTTTCTGAGATGACACAATATTTTTATCAGTTTTCGGAGAGCCAAGTAAAGCAACAAGAAGGGGGCACAGTTCTTGCCTAGCAAAAGTTGAAATGTATTAAGAAAAAGAAATTAAGTTTTGCTAAAAACATTACCCTCAAATATTGTTGGATAATTCCTAATACAATAAAACTTGTAAAGTTGACCACCCTTGTAAGTTGATCACCTATCTAAGTTGACCACTATTTTCAGGCACAGAATTAGATCCATATCATATAATTCAACCTCTATAAGTTGACCACTTGTTTAAGTTGACCATTAAAGTAGTGCACCGCAAGTGGTCAACTTACACAGGTTTCACTGTATTCAACAATTAAATTACCTGGAGAACCTGAAATACCACTCTCAACCGCAACATCATTTTAAAACTAATTGTTCAATTTATGTAACTTGATCATACTAAATGTTTCTCAACCAAACATTGCTAAAACTTCTATAAACCTTGTTCCTTATCAATGCAACAAATTGATTAAAATAGGTTAATTCTATTTTTCGAGAAAGCACCTTAGCATGAAACAGGTTACACTAAAGCTCATGAATCTTCCAGAAGTGAAAAAAATATTTGAAACTTAAGAGTTGAATTTACTGAAATTTTTTAAGTCCAAAGTGTATTGTATGGATTAATCAAGTGAGTAGTTGAATATTTTTTTGTTAAAAGGGCATAAGTCAACACTGTTTGTAAGTTGACTTACACACTTTCAAGAAAAACTGGTTCAATTTAATAAACAGCATTTTGACAACTAACAATATCATTGTCCCAGACATTTGAAGTAAAAGTGTAAATATTATAAAAAAGCATTCAAAGAACACTTTGCAATACATTTTTCATAGAAAAATGTTTCATTCAAAATAAGAAGGGAATCCCCACTGGCATGAAAACCCATAGGCCCAATAGAAAAAAAAAGTATTTTTTAACAGATAATCCACAGTAGTTGAATGTGCGTGGGGAAAAAATAAACAAGAAAAAAGTTTTTTAAAAAAAATAACAATTTTTTTTAACCTTTTTTTTTTAAGTTTAAAATGTAAAAAGGTAACTTTTACACACACTAGGTAACTGAAAAAGCAAAACCCAGAAAATATCCACCTCAACTCTACAAGAGTTATAAAAAAAATAATTTCATAAGCTACATTCTTGTAGCTAAAACCCAAAAACTCTATGTCCTCAACAAAAAAACAAACCTTAAACCACTATAGTCTTTAAAAAATTGTATAAAACTACAGGATAAGAATAACACTTAACTAACACAAAATAACTATCAGTATTACTCACCACAAGAAATTTATAAATTCAGAACTTTCATGGATATCAACTTTTATATTCTTAAGCACAGACAAAACACATTGTAAAAGCAAAGCTGCAACAGGTTTATGAGTTCCCATGGTACGAGTCCTTAAAAAAATTAATGATAAAATAAATGATAGTTATGAGCAAAAAGGGAAAATAGTAACGAGCACAAAATTCATTAACAGATAATTTTTCAAGAGTTTATATTTGAACTTACATATTTCTATTATCTTTCAATTTTTCACAAGTAAAATGTAAGACCGGATATAATTCTTCTACAAGACTTTCCAGTGGGTTGAAATCTGAAAATTTCAATTTAGAAACAAATAAATAAGTATGAACAATAGCATTTTGAAGCAGTATGTTAGAAAATTGAATACAATAAATTAACCTAAAATGTTTACCATTTTCTGCATCAGAATCATCAATTTGATCCTAAAATAAAAACAGTGTTTTAAGAATTGATAATTAAGCACTCAATTATTAATTTAAATATGAAGAATGTAATAAATTGGACTACTATCTTAATATATAAAAATCTTCTATGCGGATATTTATCACCATAAGGCTTTTAAAACAGCTGGACCGATTTTGATCAATTTTTTTGTGTGTAATTAAGTTGTGGCGAGCACGGTTTATATATATATATATATATAGAAGCGTGATGGATTGAATCAGAAATGTTTTTGTTAATTAATTAATTTAAAAATTGGATTGTTTGATTAAATTTTAATAATCAATATTTATTTTAGGTTAAAATAAATATTAATCTCCCAAATAACTACTATTTATTTTAGCCTATTGTTGAGCGAGAACTGAAATAAATATTTAACCTGTTGCCAAAGGACAATAAGAAAGCCAGCTCTGCTTTTTGTAATGAAATTTCCTACTGAGATATGTCAATTGAGAATAGATAAAACGTAGAGAGAGAGAGTGCAGCCTTTTTTTTTTCATTTCTTAAAAGCAACGATTTTAGGTCCCAAGATATATTTTAAATTAAAGTACTGGAAGGTTAACGCAAAACGTGTGTTCTGTCGTCGTAGTTGAACTATGTGACCGGATCAGTGCTTAAGGTTTTCCTAACCAAATGATCAGAAAGTACCGTACCTAGCAACATTTGTTTCTGGGCTCAAATCCATCTGAGTTTTGGCACCAATGTCAAGAATACTTTAAGGATTATCAAACTAATCAGTACATTATTAAAGGAAAAGATGATGGGATTTAAAGACGGAACAAATTTTATTTTTGTGCAGATAAATTACAACAGGATAGTTCTGTACACAAAAGATCAGTGCAGTGGAATATCTTTATCTTTGGTGGAACGAACAAATTAGGCAATATATGAAGTTTTAAAAGTTTTCGTTCAAAAGATCGGACCGCTAATCGGTCGGAGTTGGCTTCGCTCACTGATCGGCTGGATTACAGTAACTTGGTGGTTTAGTGACTTTGGATATAAACAATAGAGTTGCATGATCATTTGTTTGCATTTTAAAGCTGCTGTTAATGCAATTTATTGTATTTTTGTTTATTTGGAAAAATATTTCAAATTGCAAAGAATTGTTTTTCGTTTTTAAAGAGTGGTTGGTTATTTTTTTAAATGATATTCTTTTGATTGTTTTATTCTCTCTCATATGGAAGATGTTGCAGCGGGATTTCCCGTTTGTTCTAGATGGGTGTTTAGTTTTTTACACTTAATATCTGAGGACGTTTTTTATCCTTTGAGTATGGCTGAAGGAACAAACCATCAAGTATGGGAGAAAAAATAGTTGATAAAACTGCTCAGTTGGCATTAGATAAATCAAGTTGTAATAAATATACGCCTTCTAACACCAAGCAGCTAAAAACATTTTCTTTTAAGTTATTTTTTTCAACAGAACGGTTCAAGCACTTGATAGTTTGAAATTTTTTAACTTTTTAATTTACAAAGTTTGAACAGAAGAACGTCTGTCGGGTCCTCTAGTTTACAAAATAAAACATTGTCAGTTGGGGTGCTTAAAGAACTCAAAAGAACTGGAATGCATAGTCGTGCTTTCAAAGAGTATTGTAATCAATGTTTGGACAACCAAGGATTTTGTGAAAAGTTTTTTGCACTTTTGATTCGCAAGCTCCCTCAAGCATATTCATTATTCAGTTTAAAATTCAATTATTAAATTTTTATGAAATTTTCTTTTGAATAAATAAAAATGAGGGATGCACACAACATTGTGATTCTTATTAAATATTTTAAATTGAAAACAAAATAGACAATAGTAAAGAAAAAAAACAATCCATGAAGTGAATTTTGCTTAACATCTGCTCTAAGATTTTCTTGTTAAATGTAATATGACCCTTTAATATAGAGCCATAAAAAATAATATTATGTGTCGAAAAAGTTTAAAAAATAATTACATAAGGTACACCAGTAGTGGCCACTTCAAGATTTACATTTGAAAAAATAGGATTCCAGAACGCCCAATGGATTCAAAAGTGCATCAAACGTGCAGGAGGTATATAAGGTACACCAGTAGTGGCCACTTCAAGGTTTATATTTGAAAAAATAGGATTCCAGAACTCCCAATGGATTCAAAAGTGCATCAAACGTGCAGGAGGTATCAGTTATTGTACCTTTGAGTCCATTGGGAAACATGGAATCCTATTTTTGCAAATATAAACCTTGAAGTAGCCACTACTGAAGCACTCTGAAGCATTGGCCACTACTGGTGTGTTTACCTTATTATAAATGCCTTATTTCACACTAAACACTTTTTTTTCATCACATTTAACAATAGAAAATCTAGAAAGCAATTTTTTATCATTATTTCAACAACAAATGACTTTTACAATCAAGATTTTTTTTTGTTTTTTCTTTAATTACTATTGTTATATATTTATAAATCATCCAGGGTTGGGTTCTTTAATATGTGTGGAATGACAATTCAAAATAAGGAGGACAAAGTAATATGAACGTCTAACTGTTTTATTCACACTCCATGGACTGCCTTTCCCAGCCAAAGCATTGGCAACCACACATGCACTACAAGTCGATGCTCATTAGTATGCATCATGTTACAACTATATCGCAAAACTTTTTCTAAACTTGCAGAATATTCAAAACAAAATTTGCTGAATAAGGGAATTTTCTGGGAGATCACTGTAACCTCTCATCAGGGCACCTAGGTGAATATTCAACATTACAGATATTTTAAACTAAATATAGTTAGTATAAAATGTAAATGAACCTCAGCTTCAGCATCTGTTTCTTGTAACATAACACAGAATGATGTCAGCGTTTGGTTGACAGTAGCTTGGGCAGCAGTTCTTACAGCAGTATTTCCATTGCCATAAGCTTCTAAGCAAATAGATATTAACATAGTTATTGATGTAGAAGTTAAACTTTGTCCATGAGTGCAGGTCATATTGAGAAGAACCTAGAGAAATGCAAAAAAAAAAAAAAAAAGATTGAATAAAAAGTAAGTTTTAACACAGATCTGTTCAAGGGTACAGGGAAGGAAGAAATGCAGGAAGAAAATCCCTGAAGCCCAAACAAGAAAAAGAGCCCCTTTCACAGTGTAATTGCTTCATTATATGATATCTTACCAGGCCTGGATCTACAAATTTTGAACAACAAAATCTGTAGGCTGAACAAAATCAAAACCCTCTGAAATCGGAGGCTAGCAGTGCATATTTGAAACGTTAATAAGTCTTAGAGCTAATGCTTTTATTTTTTTTAATTTCTTGGGTAGCTGGGTCCATTAAGGAGGACCCCTCCTCCCCCTTCCCTCTCGCACTGCGGAGTCTGCGGGTATGCAGACCTGGGCCTGTGTGTTACTTTTGTAAAAAATTAAAAAATTCTCTCCCTGTAAGTTTTAATTCCATTTCTGTAGAAAATTACAAAGATATCTGTAGTGTCAGCAAGCATAACACATAGATCTGAAGAAAAATCATGCCTAATAACATCCTCTGCTTTTACTTTGGCTGGCAAACTTTCCTACATTTTTTTTCTTTTTCCTTTTTGAGTTTTGTTTCTGGTTATTGACAGTTATTTGATGCAATATGCCCAAACACTTTCTTTTGGGTACACTTAAGGGTATAGAAAGACAAAACCAAAAGTTCATCACTAATTTTGTCTATGATTATGCAATGTTCAATGCATAACGTATGTATTTGTATTTACAAATACAAATACAAAACTGACGACCAGCAACAGGCTCTGGGCCCAACTAGACTGGTCCTAGTCAATTTACAATCCCCAGTGAAGATTAATGGCCCTCTTAAACAGTGGCGGATTGGTTGAAAAAATCAGCCCTGGCATTAGGAGATGTAGCGGCCTCATGGCTTTTATAGATATTAAATTTTACCTAACGATTGGGATATCACTTAAATATGAGGAAATTATTCTTAACACCTCAATAAGTTTTATTTAAACAAAATATAACAGATAGGAACACTTCTGCTCTTTAATGGTGAACAAATTTAAACAGTATAAGCTAAACCTTATTTTGAGGAAAATTGTGATTGTAATTGTCCATTTTTAAGTATTTTTATAATGTCTGGAACGTGATTGAATATTTCCGTAATGATAACACTGCTTGGCTAGTATGTCCTTTTCTGCAGTCACAACAAGTAACTTAATTGCCCTGTTATATGAAACTGATCTAGCGATGTTCATGGGTGAAAGACTAGGGCCGTCTTAGAACGTGATGGGTCTCTGAACACAAACATACATTACTGGTCCTAGCAAAAACATTCCCTTTTTTATACTGCCATACCCTGACGACCCCCAGACTCTATGCGGGGTCAGAAACCTGGTGGGAGGGGTCGGGCACGAGTTTGGCAGAAACTTAATTTTTTTTCAAACACATGTATCAATACAAAGAGAGAGAGAAAGTGGACTTAGCTTTCTGGCTTCTTTTGGGAGTCATTAAAGTATTAGCAATATAAACTTAATCGAAAGATCCACATTGAACCTGAAATAGGGGGGTCCGGGGGCCTCTCCCCCGTAAAATTTTCGAAATTGTAGTCTTAAAAACTATGTAGTCTTAAAATATATGGTATAAAGAACGGTTCCGGAGGCTCTCCTTTGAAATTTAAAAAAAAAAAAAAAAAAAATCAGCTCTGAAAACGCAGTTTTAGAAGATCTTTTGTGATTTTAAGTCGAGATAGATTCCGAGGCCATTCACCAGAAAATTTTCAAATTGAAGTCTTAAAAACCTTTTTTGGTAAAGACTAGGGCACCGGCAGTTACTCGAAAGTTAAGTTCCAAAAACAAAATGTTTGCTGACCTTCAGTGATGTTAGAAAATGGAGTTTTCGGGAGGCTCACCCCGGAAAATTTCGAAATTGAAGCACTAAAAACGAGACTTGAAACGTTCCTCATTGATGATGCCTTGAGAAACAAGGAGACGGGGCATTTTCCCAGAAAGTTTTTCATACTGTTAATTTAAAAACACAGTTTTAGATCATCTTTGGGAATGTTAAAAAAATGGGAGAGGTTCGAGTACTTTCCCCCAGCAAATTTGCGAAACTGGTATTCCATGTTATGATGGGAGTGGATTCGGCTGTTCAATTATGAAGTTATTCAAATTGAAGCCCAAAAGTTTAAATTTTACACGATCTTCGATGATACATATTAGGAAGGGTGGTGTATGAGGTTTTGGGGATCACCGGAATTCTTCCGACATTGGTTTTTATCAACTTATTTTCTTTTTAAACTAAGGGGCCCAAAACCGTGAATTTGTACAGCGTACAGAATACTTTACTTTATGTTTCGTCAAAAAAATGTTTGAAACTCACATTTCGGCGGCCTTTGGCTTTTGATTTGGTAATCTTAATAATGTAGGGTCTTTCATGATCCTCAATGGTATTTGCCCTTTTTTAAATAACTTTACGCAAAAAATATTTTGTCACTTTTATTCCAATTGTTACAATCAGGGTCGCCGAGAGCAAAAGCGGATCCGGGAAAAAAATGACAAAGATCAATTTTTTCAAGAGCCTCCTTCCACACCTTTTACCGTTAGCATACAGTGCTGGCCAAATTATTAGACTAAGACTGTTTTAAAAGCAAATTCCTTATTGATTAAATAACTATAGACACATTAACGAACAGTGAAATAATTGTCTAATACTTAGTATGCATTTCTTTGTTCTTGATAAGCATTTTAAGTCTTTTTGGCATACTTTTCACAAGGTTTAAACCATTTCTTATTTTTTTAAAAAAGGAGGTAAAAAATAGTTTATACTCACTAGTATATATACTCACATACAAATACTCACTAATTACCTAAAACTAACTTTAACTATTACATAACACACTATCAAAAAGAACTAGTGAACTGTTCAAGCTGATTGAGGTTTTGTTCCTGGTAGGAAAGATAAACAAAGAACATAAACAAAGCAGACAGTGCTACCACCTGCAAACATTAAATTATGCTAAAATAACGTAATAATCAGTGTACACTATGTACTGTACTTTAACAGTAAAATAAATAGTATTTTAGTACAAATAGTATACAAAAAAAAAAAACTTTTTAATCTAATAATTTGCCCAGTACTGTACTTTACCCTCTGCGCAAGGTCAATGCCGAGCCGGGCCCCTATTTTCTCACTAAGCTGACAATGACCTCACGTCGGCCTTTGTTGTGAGTTGCATTTTATAGCAATTGTGAATCGTCATTTATAAAAAAAAAGCGTCAAAGAGAACCAAAAGTATTTTAACTTTTTATGACCACTAAGGTTTCCGTGTTTTTTTTTTATTTATTAATTTATTTTTTATTACACCACTAAAAATATATTGGCAGCCCCAGGGCCCGACTAACTAAAAGTGAGGCCCTAGGCCCACATAAATTTGGAGGCCCCCTGAAGACTATGCAGTGTTTGATTTACATTTTTAAAGCACGAATGCACTTTTGGAGGCCTCTTTGTCTAATCACACAACTATGTATAAATCACTTATGTGTATTTATGAATCCCCTTTGGGACCCCTCATAATCGTGACCAAGTAAATTCATTACTGGCAGAATGATTAAAAATTCCCCCTTAAAGAAGTTTTTTCCATTTAATAAGTCATAACTTTTTATTTTTTAAAAAATATTATTTATTTTTCATATCGTTGCAGTGCTATGCATAATTCTTTAAAAAATGTGGGGCCCCTAAGAAACATGGGGCCTTAGGCCTAGGCCTAGTCAGCCTGTGTGATAATCAGGAACTGGGCAGCCCCATTTCAGAAATTCGCCCGCCAACCCCCACTTAGTAATGGCCCTGTCTCCCCCCACCCGCAAGCTTTAGCCCATGCGTAAAGAAGAGCTGAGGCTGTGTTTTGTGAATTTGCGTTATTCTAAATACATGCGCGCAAAATTTAAATTTTGCTGTTAGTAGACAGGCCCAAAAGACTTTGTTGTTAGTTGATCGGCCCAAACATGACCGGCCCACCGGGCAAATGCCCGGTTGCCCGCCGGCTGTATCCGCCACTGCTCTTAAAACTATCTACTCCCGTACTCATTACCACCTCTTCCGGTAAGCTGTTTCAAAGTTCCACTACCCTGCTAAAATAATAATTTTTCCTAATATCCATGTTAGCCTGAGATTTAAATAGCTAAAAACAATGACCCCTTGTCCTGTTTTCAGTGCTAAACTTCAGCCCCGTAACATCTTTCATTTTAAATTCAATTTGTAAAAGTAATAAACCGAAAGACCTCAGGCAAGGCCAGGACAGGGTGAAATAGAATTCATCAGTAAAATTACTTTGATAAGAAACAGTTAATTACATTGAACTACTTCATGCAAAATAAAGACAGTATAATCTTTCGGCACTCAAAAAATAATTTGCACTTCAACATTTTCCCAATGAATTTTAAAAAAACTTGGATTAATCAGTAGACTAAAGCACATATGAGGCAATGAGAAGCAAAGAAATATAAGAGGACATTTTCAAGTTTTGAGTAAAACGCATTTCAAGATAACATCCTAGGTAAGCTTTCATTGAAAAGTTTCTATAAATCATGTTTTATAACAAAACCTATTAGGGCTACTAGTACCATCTCTTGCCCAAGAGAGAAGAGAGGTTCACCTACCATTTGTACTGGTTATTTCCAAATTTTTAATTTCGCAACTTACATCCCTTTGCTTCTCACTGCCACCATATGAAGTTGTAGGTGCAGAAAAAAAAGAAAAATAGAGAAAAAAAAATATTTTTGTAATTTTTCTCTGAATCTAGTGTTAGACCCCAGAGCATTTTCTGTCTGCCTCCTTCTGTTGCTGTCTCAGGAAAAACACAACCATGCAAAATAGAACAATGAACAAATTTGTGAATACATTACTTTTAATATTTCCACTTGAACATCATCTGAATGGGTGGAAAAGGGCTGAACAGCTCTCATCAATTGCAAAGGAAACCAGTGCTCTTCCTTATCACTTTCAAAAACTGACTGGAAGCTTTTATCCCAAATCATTCTCTAAAATGATTACAAAAGGTTCTTTTAAAACTATTGACAAAGTATTTTAGTTCTTCAAATATTCAAACTCATTTTCAAACTTTTAGGTAAAACATTTTTGTGAATAGAAAACATACTATCAATATCAGGAAAGCCATGTAGACTATGATGGGGGAAGGGGGAGGTCAGCAAATTTAACAGCTGGGAAAAGATTATTAACATTTGCTTGGTTAATGTGTAGGCTATTTCATGGGAAAATGAATATCTTGTAACCTACATCTAGCAGTGAATATATTTCATTAAATATAATACTTTAAAAGGGTAATGAACAAAATTTTGTTGTGAAAGAAATCATAATGGCAAGTGTGATTTCTTAAACAAAAAACGCAGTTGATTACGATTGGAAATTATTATTTTTTTATGAAACATATGAGCTGTCACATGCGGGACAGAGTAGCAGCTTTTCTGTGGAACGGCCCATGTATTCAGAGGTAGAAGTGAGGAGGAAAAGCAATTAAGATAGAATTTAGATCAAGTTTTAGACAGTCAAAAATCAAGTAACATACGAAATAACAGTATTATTTCTTTTACTATGACGGATTTGTGATGTTTGAAAGTCAGATTCAAACTATAAATACAAGATTTTGTCAGCATTTAGGCAAAAGTCAAAATCCAGTTTTAAGACATTGTCATTTAAACTTTCAAATTGTTATTAAAAATAACAAAAATCCTTTTATAGCCCCTGAACTCTAATAGTAATGTTGTTCAGATAAATTATATGACTGATTTACATCACCGAATAACAAAAAGTAAAGTCTAATTTTTTTACAATGATTCATCTTTTTTTTTTCTTTTTTCCTCCTGGACTAAATGACTTTTGCCACAATGGCACAACTTTTTTCATTTATTAAGCTAATTCTTTGCATTTGACTGAAATAAACTATGCTTTCAAAAGTATCAGAAGAAAAAAGCAATTATGATAGTACAGTCAACCCTCATTTATTGAGGTTAATTCGTTAAAGACTTAACAGCAATAACTGAATTTCTGCGAAGTAGGATTCTATATTTGTAAACCAAATATTCTCCCAGCGCATAAAACTTATGACAATTTGAATAGATTTTTAACATAGTTAGATGCCCCTAGACACGAAACAGCACCCTTAGCTTCCATTACATTTGTACAGTAGAAGACCGTTATAACGCACACCTTGGGGCCACAGCTTTTGCGTTATACAGGTTTTTGTGTTATATAGTTCATTTCACAAATTTTGAAATTAACATTCAGAATATATCTATATATTAGCACTTCAGAATGAGCTTTATCTGCAATGAATATTAAAGCACCAATATTACAATTAGTTATTCAAAACTACATATGTTTCACAATCAAAAGAAAGTGCATTATCTATCTGTTTATTATGATTACTAATTTTAAATTTAAAAGCTTTGAATTAAGATGGAAAGATGAAAAACTTTCAAAATTTAATTTGCCTAACAATTTTTATGTTTGCAAAGCAAAATAGAGGAATTTTGTAAGCTTCAAAACCTATTGATAACTTCTGAAAAGTTGTGCAGTTTATAGAGAATTGCGTTATATAGATCAGCGTTCTAACGGTCTTCTACTGTATTACATAATATATTGCACAAAATATGAGAAATCTATGAAAATAGCTCAACTTGTTTGATACAGAATTAATTGGCAGTTAGTGACCGTATGTGCCCCTGTTCTACCTCTATGTTTATCATCATTAGAGTGAATTACATATACAACTAAAAAAGCTAGTACAGTGGCCCAAGGGCGCCTATTTGTAAAATTCTAAGGGGGGGGGGGCTCAGATATTGCTCCCGTGGTTTAGCAGGATATTTTCCCCATGAAAACTGATTTCAGTCCAGATTAGAGTTATTAAATTTTGACATTTTTAATAACTTATTCATTAATAGCTGAGGAAGAAATGTTTTTACATTTTTTCAAAGAAGATAGTACTAAAAGCAAGGAAGTTCTAAATTCTAAAGGGGGGGGGGGGCTTGACCCCCCTTGCCCCCTCCATATGGGTGCCTTTGCAGTGACTGCCACTTATATGAATCATTGATACCCATATAGGGGGGCAAATGGGGGCTCAAGCCCCCCCTCCCTTAGAAATTAGAACTTCCTTGCTTTTATTACTTTTTTCTTTGCAAAAATGATAAAACATTTCTTCTCCAGCCATTAATGAATGAGTTATTAAAAATCTGAAATTTTAATAACTAAAATCCAGGGTTGGCAAAAACCCGGGTTTTTTTTAAAAAGCCCATGGACCCAGGGTTTTTTGGGTTTTTTTAAATAAAACCCAAAAAAAACCCATCTAAAGTTGGGTTTTTTAAAAGAAATGTGGGTTTTTCGTCTTTTTTTCGGGAAAATGTGGGGTACTTGTAGCATATTGTAGCGTAAGTATATGGACAAAGTGCAAAAATTGTCTTCGGGTAAAAAAAGCTGGAAACTAGTTAAAATTCAGCATTTTCTGAAGAAAAATATAAAAGATGAAAAAACCCAAGAATGGCGAAGTTTCATATTTTTTAATTTTCATTATTACCAACGGTTAAGGCAAAGTTACTTCTCGAGTGATAAAATCTATTGTTCGTTTTTAAGTACTACATTTTTTTTTTGCATTTTACTTTTTTGTATTTCATTTTGTTATGCAAAACTACTGTAGAACATCAAGTAGTTTAAATCCCTTTTTACTGAATTCCAGCTTAATCAAGACATTTCTTTGAATTTTATGTTGCCTGTTTTCTATTTCTGTGTACAGAGTAAGAAATATTTAACTTTTTCTTAAGATAATGAAAATACTGTACCTGTTCTGTTGACCGTTTGAAAAATCTGTTTATTTCTAAAAAACATACCTTGTGTTTATTCGAGATTTGTGACGTTTCGGTTATCAGAAAATAATTCACATGAAAGCCTTTTAACTAGATTAGTTTCCTCTGTACAATCTACAAATATTGAGAAAATCAGACGTGACAGGACTTGGTCAAGATAATTTGAGTTATTTATTGACCAGTTAAATAAAAAAGTTAAATGCATTTATTTAAAATCTTTGAAGTATTTTTTTAACCCATTCCTTGCCCCGGCCGATACAGGATCGGCCGCGCAGTTTGTGTTAATACTGCCCCGGCCGATTCAGGCTCGTCGCAAGAAAATGGTTCCTAACTGCCCTCGACGATCCTGTGTCGTCACGGCGTTTCTAGCAGTTTTTGCTTCGGCCGAATATGTGTCGGCGATCCTTCCAGGAGCAGAACCCTGTTATTGCGCTTCTCTGTTGGGTTCTGGAGCTTTTAGGGGAGCGGTAATCAAGCTCTTTTCTTAGACAAAAGGGATGTAACTTATAGTATTTCACATAACTTGCTGTAATTTATTTTATTTTACTAAGATATTAACTTTTCAAGTACTCTTTGATGGGACACGTATAATGCTTCAAATAATCAGGCATTATATTTTTATCTTTTCGTGGAAGCTTTGTTTCTTAGCATTCTGGCATTTGAACTCCTGATGAACAAGTGTGAAAATATTTCCTTACATATTTATCAATATTTCTATGCCTGAATAAAGCAAATAAACAGAAATATGTTTTCCTTGTTATCAAAAATCCACCTTCTTACGCAAGTATCCTTCACTAAATTGTTCATAATCCTCAAATTTTATAATTTATTTTACGCAATATTTTTTTTAAAAATATCTTACGTATCTTAATTTTGTAAGAGTAAGTTTTTTTTATTACCGTAAAATCCCGAAAGTAACCCCCCCTATTTTCAAAACAAAACTTGTTAATTTCAGAAGGGGGGGGTTATAATCGAGATTTTTTTGAAAAATGAGCCAAAATAATTGTTTTTAGTAGAATTAATTTTAGAGTCAGAAAAGAAATAAGTAAATAAGAGTTAATATTAATGAAGAGTGAGAAATTAATTAATAAAAACCTGTCCTAATTTTCAAGTAGTAAAAAATTGCATGTGGGCGCCATTTTTTTCAAAAGAAAGGATTTTGTACCTTAGTTGGCGAAATCCCTATAATTTATCGCTTGAAAATTCATCATGTACTGAATGTAATAAGGTTACAGTAAAAGAAGCAAAATCTTAACGTTCTTGTTTCAGAATAAAAGCAAAAATCGCAATCACGGCCGCCAATTCGTTACGAAGATCGTAATTTCGAAAACTGAGCTTTGCAAAGTTCGCGAACGCAAACAGAGACAAATCTCTTATTTGATTTTGTGAAATATATATTTCTGATGATCATTAACTCGTTCAATTATTTTATTCTGCCTTTAAAAAAGGTTATTTTTAAGTTTCGCGCTACTTTTTAAGCAACGCATTTCCAAAATGGCGCCACGTTTTCAAAATGGCGTCGTGTTGAAGATTGTTCATTTTCACAAGTCAGAACAAAAACGCTCCTTCTAAAGTAAATAAAAAGCAGTACAGTCAAATAAATTTTTGCTGTAATACTGTCAATAAAAAAAAAAACAGGCGCCCTTGCATCAAAAGGAGTTGAAACATTTTGGAAAGAATAAACCGTGGAGACCATTTTTTTATTTTTTGTTCAAATCATTCTGTTTTCTTTCTTTTTTTTTTAGAAAAGAAAACCTGCACATGGGGGAGGGGGGAGGGGAGAACTAAACCTCTGTAATTGCTTTTCAAGTAAAGCAGAAAATGTTATCCTTTTTTTTTTTTAGAGGGAGTGGAAAATGAAGATGATCAGATTTTTTTCAGGTGAAAAGGGGGGGGGGGGTATATTCAGGATTTTAAAATAATTTCACTTTCCACAAAAAAAGGAGGGGGGGGGGGCTATAATCGATAAGGGGGTTACTTTCGGGATTTTACGGTATTATAATGTGTTTACTACGCTTTTTATTTATTTGTATACTATTATTATTTTTTAGTGCTTATTTATTTTTAAATCATGATATTTTGAAACGTAAATTATATCTTTTTATATTCGCGGCACCCTTTGATGGATTTTTAGTGATACGGTTTTGAATATTTTTTATTTCACGAAAAAAAAAAAGACGACCGCATTGACTATACGTAAAAGTTGACTATGTAAAACACAAAACAGATACGACAGTACGAATAAAATGATAATATCTTGAGTTCTTTTTTTGTACGCTTTACTCATAAGAAACAAAACATTCCTCTTCTCCCATTCTTTTTCAGATTTTATTTATTGTCTTAAAATAGCTCCAATGTTTTAATTGTACCTTCTTTTATGAGATTTTAAAAATATAAATTAAATATTTGGTTTCTTTTCAATAATCAAATTGCCATAATTAGTAAATAATCCTATGAAACTAACTAAAATTTATCCAAGTATGTTTAAAATAAAGATTTAAAATCCGACTCGATTTCAAGCAAGATCTCCTTTTTTTTTCCTTCTGAAGACATGTTCCGTCATATAAGCATAAAAGCTTGCTTTGAAATTCCTTTCTGAGCTAAACTGTTTTGTTGTAAGAAAATAATGTGGAAGGGTTGACCACAAAACACTAAAACCTTCTGACCATTCTTTGAATGGAACTAACTTGCTGGGATGTTTGCAAAGAGGGTCCTTGGAGAATACAGACCTCCCAGTCGGTCTAGTTATTCCTCTCTCAGCTGGGGGCTTTTAGTTGCATGCACAAAAGTATCCTTTAGGGAAATAGGGGATTAGCCGCAAGTTTTGATCTTTTGTAATCATTTATCTTTAAAATACTTCCCACGCTTGAGCAACTGATATCTGGGCATTCAGAAGGGATTTAAAAGTCACCTGAATTACGATAAAAGTCGACCATAGTCCTGCCATCAAAGGGTTCTGTGTTTATTGGTCGTTTTGAAGTGTCACAATATATCAAAAGGCACCGAAGAATACTTTTTATCCTCTTAGAATATCATTCCCACACTTAAAGCGTTTTTGTCCATTCAGCGTTTTGTCCGCTTGCTCACACGTTGGATCGATCAGTCAATTGTTTGAAGAATGTTTTGTTGAGGCCTTTTGAAAAATAGATCATCTTACGTTTAACAGTAAAAGAAAAAAAAAGATATACTGAGATAAAAGCAAAAAGAAAAATAAATTAATAAAATAATTAGTGTTATGAAAATAATTTCTTTTCGTCCAATCCTCTATTGTTTCTTATTTTCCTGTTATGTACTGCGTAAATGTATGAATATTTCAGCACATATTAGCAACCTTGTATTTTATTGCACTATTTAATTCAGCGCTTAAAAACAAATAAAGCGAAGCGATTTTCGAATGCAAGCTGAACAGCAAAAACAACATTAAAATACCGATAGCAAAATGGGGAGAAAAGTGTTATTACAACGTAGCAAAAAGCAACTCCGTTTCGTTATCTGCGGCATGCGCGTTAAGGGTTTTCGGGCTGGTCATCGAATGGGTTAATGCCGTTAAGAGTTAAGAAATACTATTAAAGTTCAAAATTCATTTTTTATTTTCATTGTCTGTGGCAGTGAAATATAGGGGTAAACAATATGGAGGGGGCCCTGGAAAAGTCATTTATGACTGGCCCCAAAATTTCTGTGAACGGTTTAACACTTAAAATGAGATAGCGATTCCCTACACTTTCTTTTGGCGATTTTATACCTCCACTCCCTAAACTAGTACAACTACAGCACCGCAGAAGAGCTCACCTTACTTAAAAAAACATACTGTGGTATTCTTTTGTAGGAAATAGTTTACACGAGCACATAACAAAGGCTAATTACAATATTTGAAGAAAAAAATTGCAATGTAGTGAAGCCGCGAAAGTGGAAACGCATAGTAGCGTGGGACGACTGTATTTATAAAAGCAAAAAATTATTTTAATTTAAAACTTTTATAAAAGAAATATAAAAGTCTTAAAAATTAAAATAAAAAACTACGATAAAATAACATAGGAAATATATTTTTTCTTACCTGAAAGCCACTTAAAGCATGATTAATAAGCTTTCCATGTTTACTGTCTAAGGCTAAGTGAAATGTATCCAAGCATTTTTGTCTGTAAAATTATACATTGTACATTAATATATACTAAACAATATTATCATTATTAAATTGATAACAATTTATTCTTTATTAAACATGATCATTAATTATAAAATACACAAAATGAATAGCAATAATAACAGTATCAATATTACTTGAACTATACCACCAGCTCAGTCATTTCCAGCCGAGGACTGTAGTTTCGTGCTTATTAGCACACATCAGCCCGGCATAGGAAAGTGACTGAGCTGGAGATGGAAAACCTTTTAAGGAAGCCAAGAGTGCGAAACAAACTGGTAGCTAATATAGAATTAGCAGACCAGACGAGTGACCGAAGCAATGGTTTGGTTCAACTTGAAGATTGAACGCGAGGCAAAAATATCAATATTAGTTATGCCAACAAAAAAAATTTTGAGAAAAAGATAAAAAAAATTAAGCATATCTTTGCATTAAAAATGGCAGAGAAGAATACTTTGAATAAACTAAAATAATATAATTGATGATACATAACTAGTAGGTTAGATGGAGACAGCTTGATTAAATGAATATTATTAAGTTCCCTTAGCTAATAATAAATTTGTAGATAATGACAGCACAATAGAACTGCAGATAAATTTGCTTGCAAGTAAAAATAAAAACTGGGATCAGCTCAACTGGCATAGAACCTGCTGCTGGTTGTCACGTTTGTGTTTGTATAAATTTCAGATGGTCTTGGGAACATCTTTATTTTGTAAAAGTGTTTAATAAATTATTCTTTTAAAACTTCTTTAACAAAATAAGGCATTAATCCTTACAAAAACTCGTAGGGATTTATCATAGAACCAGTTTTTAGCTTGGTGTTAGAACGATAATGTGTTTGAAAAAGTCCACCAGAGTCCAGCCCAACAGCATGTTCATCTATATTATGAGTCTGCATGCGCTACGGTATATAGAGATACAGATTTAAAAACAAACCATTGGAATGTTGTAGCAAGGAAATGAGTACTTAATTAAATACCTAAACGTGCAGGTATTCAAGATTCAACTAAGGTGATGACGAACAAATTCTGAAAGATAACAAAATTCTGAAAATGTATTACCTCAATTCATAGGGTGGTGATCTCATCAAACCATGCTGGTTGGCTAGTAATTCTGTCAAAAAGATTTAAATTGAACTTATGTTTAATGCTATTAGTTTCAACTATAAAAAATTGAATTTAATGCAAGTATACAACAAATTTAATTTATACCATCATGTACCGAGACAGAAAACAATTTCTCCTGTTTATCATAAGTTAAATTTTTGACTCACACATGATTTGAAAAACACGAAATTATGCATTTCAATAAAATTTTAGATCCTTAATAAGATTTTTTTTTTTTGGTATCACATGAAAAACTTTCTTGTGGTTAATCATAAATCAACTATTTTTTTTTTCTTTACCTTGAGATTCTAGACATGATTGTTTAACAGCAGCATGCTTTGTGCTGGAAGCATCTTTCATAATTTTTCCCAAGATATCTTCCATTTTAAGAAAATTTTCTGGAAGAGAGAACACTTATTTTAGTTTTGTCTTTACATAAAGAAATCAACAAATAAATGCACCATACAGTTTTGGGAGAAAAAAATACTCGAAAGTTTACTATCATTACAAAACTACACATCGGAGACCATAAAGTAATAAAATATTATTAGCGGTTTAATGTAAACAAACGTTTTTTACATGGAATCAACAGGAGAAAAAATTGACATGTTACTGTAAAGTTAAACGTTAGCTCATTTCCAAAACATACTGAATAATTTTGTCTTCTTTTTTAATTTTAGTTTTAACAATCAGATGCTATTTAATTTCCATGAGTAGAAACCATATGCTGGTCACCAAACCTATGAAAACTCCGGCGGCGAACAAGCATATTGCCGCGTATCGTAATGTTGATTTTGCGCCATGCGCTGTACCGCTATCGGCATTGATTTTCTTAAATAATAAACCACACAAAAATTATAACGCGGTGCATTTTTTGTAGGTATAACAGTTTTTATAACTTAACCTTAAATATTGCTTCTTTCAAACAGATTGTGATGAGAATTTGTTTTGAAAAATCATTTCAATCATAAGTGGATTTCTGTTTGAAAACAGAAAAGTAAATACAACACAAAGGACACGTTGGAGATTTGTTTACGTGCTGTGCCAGAGGAAAATGCACGCCAAAAAAAGAAGACAATTGTGATTTTTTTTCTTTCTTTATTTGTACTTATTTCACTTTATTTAATGTTTATAATATTTATTGCAATGTACAACTTTACCGTTCACATTGCAATAAATTTACACCGTATCAAATTTACCGTTTTAC